>NW_027096513.1:0-23137 GCF_019320115.1 Miscanthus floridulus | reverse complement strand
CAGCTATCTCCGGCTATAGCTGCACTTAGCTGTTGTGGAGGACAACAGCTAAGAGGCTTAGCCAGAGATTTAAAACCTTGGTATATACATTATCTATATCATAATCCATACCCACTAATATCGAAATTTGGCGAAAGAAATATTGATGTACACCCGTGTCCTAAACTGTGTCCCGCCCTTGTGCTGCTGAGTTTTGCTGCTTTATTTGATGTTCTGAAGGTTCTAGAAATGGACCACAACAGAAGTCTGTATCCTGATGCTGTTACATTTCAGGGGCCCAGAATGCTTGGGATATGCTCTCTGACGAGCAGTCACAGAAACACATCACTACTGGTTCTGGTGACCTCAATGACATACTTGGTGGCGGGATTCACTGCAAAGAAGTTACTGAGATCGGTTAGTTTACTTTCTAATACTGTTCCTAGCGAAGGGTCAAATAGGAGCTATTGGGAAATTTTTTAATCAATTAGCTAGGTATATGTAACTTGTGCTTCTTTGTTTGCTTCATGTCTACTAGTGATGATCTCTCAAACTTTTGTGCTATTCTGAAGAATCATAGAGCTTAGTGTGTCTCTTGTTCTATCATGCTTCGCTCCTCGCATTCAGAGATCAGAAATGCCCTTAATTTCCCTCTATCAAGTAGTTTACATAATTTTGATTCTCTCAGTTGATGTATCTGAAGCAACTGACCTAATGCACAACACTAATTTTATTCAGGTGGTGTCCCAGGGGTTGGTAAAACTCAACTGGGGTATGTTGTGCTTACTAATCAATACAAGTACAGCAGATCTCCCTACTAAATACGTACTTTTTCTTCAGGATTCAACTAGCAATAAATGTACAAATCCCAGTGGAATATGGTGGCCTTGGTGGGAAAGCAGTTTATATCGGTAAATAGCTTCACACAGGAATACATATCATCTAGTGCTTTACTGAGAAAGCGTAATAGCAATTGTCTTCATCATAATAGATACAGAGGGCAGTTTCATGGTTGAACGTGTCTACCAGATTGCTGAAGGGTGTATCAGGGACATACTGGAGCACTTTCCGCACAACCATGAGAAGTCCTCTTCTGGCAAAAACAATTACAGCCTGAGCATTTCCTGGCGGACATCTATTACTTCCGAATATGCAGTTACACCGAACAAATTGCAGTCATAAACTACCTGGAAAAGTTCCTCGGAGAGCATAAAGATGTGAGTTTCTTCCAACAGTTGACTTCTCAAGTCTAACTTTAATACAACTATTTCTGTTGTGTTGTCAATCTTTTTATCTTGATACTTTACCTTTTCTTTTGCAATCAGGACATTATAATGCTAGTTTTTTCTCTCCCAGTTCTTTTTCTTTGTTTGCAATGTACAACAACTGACCTAGTGTTCAAAAGTAAAGAATTAGCTATCTACTTCGCAGGTGCTTATTGTTATTATTGATAGTGTTACTTTCCACTTTCTTTCGACAAGATTTTGAAGATCTAGCATTGAGGACCAGAGTGCTAAGTGGATTATCATTGAAGTTAATGAAGATTGCAAAGACATATAACTTGGCAGTAAGTTACGCATCATGCATATGAAGGGTATTAATTCTGATCGTATGTTACCTATTTGATGAGGCTAGCATATTTATCTTGTTCTGCTGAGCAGGTTGTCTTGTGAACCAAGTCACTACTAAATTTACTTGAAGGGTCATTTCAATTGACTCTTGCTCTAGGTCAGTTTTGTGTCATATAAGTATAATCCTCCATTCCTTCTTCATCTTCGAATCAGTACTGGATGCTTGTGGTCTTATTGTTCACAGAGCAGCAGGACAATTAGCAATAAGAATTTCCTAATTAATGTGCTTATGTTATCAAGGTTGCCTTTCTGTTCTAGTGCTGGGCACACATTCCAGTGACTAGTCAAGACGGCTGAAATGCATATGGGCAAGCTTTTACTAATTGCAGCCAAAACTTTGGGTACCGCGTGATATGTAGGGTGGTTGAAATTATCTAGGCAAACGTACACTAAAAGCTGAAAATATTGTTGTGTTGTTTGTATAATTGTAGAATATGTAATGTGCATAACTTTCAATCTATACCGCGATCTTGTGGCTCCACTACAATTGGTGCCACAAGCTGGTGGCCAAACCTTTTGCATCAGCCATACACCAGAGGCCCCCTTCTTAAAAATTCTTCTAAGAACACTTGGACACTTGGTGCAGCACCATTAAAAACACACTCATTTCTATGGTCGCTTAATCATCCATGCTCCCAAGGAGATCAACAAGTTTACTCCACTTTTCCAATGTCCTGGAATTAAAATATTAATCCGAAGCCACCAATCACAGGATACCTCATCCCCGACTCATGGTGAGAGGTCCGGTGAACCAGAGGCGCAAGAGTAAATACCAAACTTGTCTAGAGAAAGACACAGTTTGTCAAAATTTGTTGAATTGTCTCCTGCTGTGATCACATAAAGGGCACTGATTTGGATGAGGCAGCCCTCTGCAGGCAAGGTCTATCAGCAGTCTAACACCTATTATGAGCGGCTAGCCATAGGAAAATTTGACATTTCTTAGGTGCCCATGATTTCCACATAAGCTCCCATAGGGGAATGGAGGTGCCATGATCTCTTTTCAATCATTCATATTTATATCCATGTTGTGTCATCAATATTTTTGTACAAAAGTAAAATCACCCCTCCCCCCCCCCCCCCCCCCCCCCCCCCCCCCCCACACACACACACACACCCACCTGGATAGATGACATATAATATGATCGTGTCCAACAAGATCCACACCATGATCACCTTTGCAGTAACCCTATTCCCGTGTATTCATTCCTCTGTTTTATAAGAAACTGGTATTACAGGCTAAGTTCCGATAAATTGATAAACTGGTTATAGTTTTGACACTGTCCAAGTTATGACAATAGCTACAATTTTTTTCTCCAGTGGGGTTGGATACTTGGATGGATGTTTGCCAAAAAAAAAGGGAAAAAAGGGGGGTTCAAGTAGATGGGTGACTGTAGCTTATCTCTTCTGTTTAGTGACATATTTCTTCTGAATATTTCATTGGCACTGGACACTTGAACCGATTATTCCAAGATAAGATAATGACCTTGTTATGCAGGTGACAGCTGGTCCCACTCATGCACAAACCGGCTGATTCTGTACTGGAATGGGAACGAACGATACGCACACCTTGATAAGTCTCCTTCACTTCCAGTGGCCTCAGCACCGTATGCAGTGACAGGTAAAGGGATTAGAGATGCTGCGAGTCCAAACCACAAGCGAGCCCGAGTGACATAGCATTCTTGGTGTCAAGCACTTGTATCTCCACTATGCTCTTGCAGCTTTCTTTTTGAACGTACTCTTGCAGCTTTCTTCACCATGGATCTTTGGGGCAAGTTAGGTGAGACTGGAGAATCGTACCACTTTGCTGATTCTCAATTGCTTTGTGCCGTTAGCTACAAACCAACCTTAGAGAAGTAGATGCAACAGAACAGGCTACTATATTGTTTTGTATCTGAACATGTGGCACATCTTACATTCATTAAGCCTATAACAACTGGCTTATATGTGCTTCTCTGTTCACCGATCAGCAAATCAACATTGTTATTAGAGAAAAACAGCTGCAGGGTGGGAATTGGCGTGGATAACAGTTAGCAGGAGCCAGGACATGTGTGGAAGAATGTTCTAAAGTGTAGAATATGATGGACTGTTGCTCAGTTCCCTATTTTTCATTGCTTTACGATTTGTGGGCATATCAAGATTGTTCGTCGCCTGCGCATGGAAGCCACTGTGGAATCCATGGTAAGTCTATTGTTAATGTTCCAGATCCAAGTGTAGTACTCTTGTTCGTGCTTTTGAATCTTTTTTAGTATAGAAATTTTCTTCTGTGCAAGACACTGCTACCATACTTAAAGTAACAGTTCTTGCCAGACTTTTTTAGTGTCATCTTTGGTGAGAACATTAACAATTTCTGTCATTTACCTTCAGATCCTGAATTACTTTTGTTTTCTGCAGGAATGCTGTTTGCTATCAACATGAAGCCCTGTACACATTCTGCTGCTGTGATTAACTGTTTCTTATCTGCTAAATTTTGCATGTGTGAATGCTGAAATTTTTCGGTGTGAAACTGAATATGGATACGTAGTGCATGTGTGAATGTTGCCTTTTTTTTGTGTGTGTGAAGCCGATCAGCTACCTAGTGCCTGAGTGAGTGCTATCATTTTTTACGTGTGAAAACTGATATATTCAGTTATGTACACACACATGAAAGCACAACAATATCACATTGCTACATAGTAATACGGCACATTTGATCACAACATAGTGCAAGGATTAAATGCTAAAATTAGTCTATGAAATAGTGAAATGAAACTGTGCATTGAGAGACCCTTATTCTAAGCGCGTGTTTAGTTGCCCAAAATTTGGAATTTGGGTTACTGTAGCACTTTCGTTTTTATTTAATAAATAGTGTTCAATCATAGACTAATTAGGCTCAAAACGTTCGTCTCGCAATTTTCAACCAAACTGTGCAATTAGTTTTTTTTCGTCTACATTTAATGTTCCATGCATGTATCGTAAGATTCGATATGATGGAGCACTTTTTTGGATTTGGGGGTGGGAACAAACACACGCTAAGTGTCACGTCTTGAAAACTACGATACGATATGAAACCTCCTACTCCTGAGTGGCAACGATTTCGAAGAAAACCGTGAAGGAGACGGTTCCTAGGATGGGCCGTGCGCCCATCCCCTTGCCTTCACTGGACCGTGTCGTGCCCGTTGGCCCATTCACCAGGTCTTGGTTAGTTGTTACACTGCAGAGCATATTTGTAGAACGACCTGTACCTCTGACCTGGGCTTGGGGCATTTTACCGTAGCAAAAAACTCAATATAGTAAAAAAGTATAAATCTCAATGATGTTTCTCATGAATTAATCGCTAATCCATCAGTCTGTCATTGGCCTTGATTCAACAAACGATCCAAACAAGTTACAACTGGCAAAAACAGCAGTTTCAGAACACAACTGACCAGCGCCCCCAACATGATTCTCCTCGAACATCAATCACTACATCAGTTATACAGCTCGTAATCTCGTTCTGTGCTGTATGATGGGACGATCAGTGGGACAAAAACGGGTTCGTCATTACCCACTAGGAAAACCCATACGGATCAGAAAATCTATATCAGTCAAATTTAGCGAGCTGTTTGTTCAAAGAAATCACGTGATTAAGCTCATTGAAGCAAACCCCACACGCCTCTTGATCACGCATGGTCAGGATGCAACCTCCTCAGTAGCTTGTACAGGCCAAACACGTTGTTTTGTTGCCATCGGTGTGGTATGAAGAAGGACCGGTATAATGCAGGGGAAAGCTCTCTGTCCAGGAACTGTAGTGCGGCCAATGCCTGCAGTTTGCAAAGAGTTATCAGATTGTGAAAACAGAACTAGTAGGATCATGTGCGTTTATATTCGGATTATGCGTGTTAATCTACCTCCCACGTTGACAAGTCACTCCCACGTGAGGGATAAGGCCGTCTTAGGTCAAGTTCCACCAGTAAGGTACATGCTCCGATGTCTTTAAGCTGCACCGAAAAATAACAACAGATTGCACTCAGTGTATTATTAGAAGATTGCATTGTTGAAGTTCAGTAAGAAAGGAAACTACATATTGCCCTTCAGCCGCCTTGTTCTTGTTATTGAAGTATAACGGAGCTGCAGTGGTTCCACCCAGGGTCTCGTTGAAGGGAAATGGAAGTAAGCCACGGAAGCCATCATCTATCCACCGGACTTCACTGATATAGGAGGGTATGAAGAACGACGATGGATAGCGATGCCACTCACTTCCAACACAGAGAATAGACCCTGTAAACAGACAGGTACACAAATTTAGCTACCAACAATACCTTCAAGCATCATTCTTTCTGATGGTATATCTGTTTAAGTCAATTTTTTATCTTCATTTATTTATATATAAGTACCTTAACAAGAAAAACACAATCAATGACACAAGACAATACTCTGGGTCTCAGGCATGCCTGGCATTACAGGTGTAATCCTATAACATACTAAGCAAGAACATAATCAACTGCCATGACAGGTATAGATTGTAGAGCTTTACCAGGCCCAGTGTCGTCATGATGTTCTAGATGCTGATAGATCTGCAGGGGAGCACCATATCCATTTAACATGGAAAATGTTCGGCTGTGGGAAGCACACAAAATAAAACCAAGGATCAAAGGACGCAGACCCTTCGCTATCTGTCACAAGCATTATGAAACAACTTTACAACCATTCTTAGTTAATAAACAAGGTGTAAATGTCATTCAAGTCTCCAAGCTAACCTTTTCAAAAATATTCTGATCAGATAAATATTTGTCATGGAAAAAATCAGGTAAGCTATCAATAACAGCTGCGGCAGCAACACATATCAATGTATAAATTGGATAGAGAAACCTGCACAAACAGATAAGACCAGTCAGCCTCAGTATGTTCCATCTGTATACAAGGAAAGATTCTTCAAAAGCGATTTCTTATTCTTTTCATACCCTATTACAACACTACTATTTTCAGATGATGGTGAGGACTACAGAAAACCTGGCCATTACTCTTAGCGTTATTCGGTAGCAGTAACTAGTCAAAATGATTGCAACATAGTACAAAGGATACATGGCTGATTTGGTTGCAATTTAGTCTAATTTGTGGATTTCAAGGCTATCCTATTAGAAATGCTGTGAATTCAATTTATAAGTGAAACTTGCCAACAGCAATGCAAGTAAGCTAAACAAATCAGCAACTTAGAAAATGTAGGTTAAGACAAAATACAGGGCACCTCATTTTTGTGTTTAAAGTCTAATCTAAAAAATAAAACTGGTTAGTTCAGGGAAATAATGGAGTCTAAGGGAGACCAGAGAGATAATGTCAACTAGATGCAAGTGCTCCAGATAGATCAAATTAAATTAGTCATAGGCAAACAGAAATAACATTTCTAGCCTCTACATAATCTTCATGTGGGAAGATGTTCTGCAGAAAAGATCAAAAGAAGAGTTTTTCCTATATTATATTGCATGTTCGAGTGTTCAACTGATCATACGTGCACATTGCGAAATTCCTTCTTACCTTTCTTCTTTGTGTGCCTGCAAAGACATGAAAGCCAACCAGATATAGACAGGAGAGACAATTATCAGTAGATCAGGAGCATATTTCTTTCTTGCAAATGGTACAACCCCCAAGAAAAGAAGAGCCAGGATGAAGGCAAAATTGAAATTGTTGAATCCATTCCTGAAGTAAAATGAAAGCCCCTCGGTTCCATACAAGTGACTTTCGCCACCACCAAGAACGTTATATTTCAGAAGATTGAACACCGAGAATGTCAATCGACCATAGCAGTAATAATCAGCAGCAAACGACAGAACCTAGCACAAACTTGTCATGATCAGTGGAACTCGTACATATTGTAAAAAAGTGAAATTGTGAGGGATTTACTTACAAGAAAGCACAGTGAAGTCAAAAATCCAGATAGAAAAACCCTTCTAAAAGATCCTCTAATTAGAGAATAAACAGTAACAGGGAGGAAAACCAAAATTGAGAAAGGCCAACCAAGGATCACTCCAGCAGCTGCAACTGAGACTGCACCAGCATATTTCTCAAGAAGGAAGAGTGCAGACGAAAGTGTTACTGCGTACATGGAGAATGAACTTGGCAAGAAACCTGGAACAGAGTATAAATATAATTAAGGTAGCACCCAGTTGGAGCAATCACACATCTGCAATATAATTTCCAAACGACAACAGAAAACTGAATTTACAAAGATACATACTGGTACTGGCAAAGAAGCAACCGCTGGATAAGCATAGCATCGCAAGAACATAACAAGCAAGTCGCTTCCCATATCTTCTTGAAAGAGCAACCACCAGAACAGTTTCGGTAATAGTTGAAATGAGACCAAGAAAGATTCTCACTGAGTAGAACACACGAACCTTGACAACAGAATAGATGAGATATCATTAGTAAGCACAAATAGGTAAAGAGATAGCCACCATATAAGGATGTGAAGAAACCAAAGGAGTAAGAGACTACGAACCTTATGCTCACCAAAGATCAGTGAAGCAGGCCCAGCTACAAGAGCGTGAAAGAAAAGGTACAAATATGACCGAAGAGCAAAGTCGGAACTGCAATAGACATTTTCAGAAAGTCAAAATCAAACAACAAAGCCTTTTAGTCCCAAGTTAAAATCGATGTCCTATTTACTAACCTTTTATGCCATGAAGAACATAATATACAAAAAAAAAAAAACCATTGCAGACAAATTATATTATTTAATGGGTTTGGTTTCCCTAAAAGGCTGAGTCTTCCAGGATGCTATGAAGAAAACATCAAATCAAGATGCTATCATAGCAATACTTGCAAGCTGAATTAATTTGGATGTAAAAGCCTAGGTCAACATTCAACATAAGGTAGCTAAGCATATAGAATAAACCGCTTAGTCCTAAGATGTGGGGGAAAAAACAAAGCATACTTATTAATTTGAAAAACAGTTTCAGCAACAGTTAAAGAAGACATGCAGCTGTCTTATATATAGATATATCACTCTTCCAATCCAAACAACACGAATACAGCGATCCCCATATTGACGAGAACTAAAACGAGCCTCCTTACTCCCAGAAATGTTACGGAATATCATAATACACCGTTTCCAGCAGAAACTCAAACGGGATACAGAGTATCTGTACGTCAAACACAGAACTTCCACAATGAAATATCATTACGATATATAAAATTATGACAGTATATACTAGCATGACTGACATGATTAAATAAATACTCTATGGTAATTCAATCCAAATTTAAGTCATCCTGGTAGAATTGCACCAAATGTGACTCTGTGACAGTTCTAAACACATAACGATGGCATAGGTAGGTGGCAATCAGAAGCAAGGCAGTACAGTGAAGCCTAGGCAGGCCAGGCGGCCTATGTTGAAACAATTAGTGGCAATAGTACTGAAGTTATCTCTGGTGTGCAAATCTATATTACTTCCTAAGCATCAACCATTGACATCATTAAGAATATTCAATTGCCAGGGGGAGGGGGGTCATAGCTCCACCACTGCTTGATTGTAAACAAAATAGACACAAATATTACCAGCCTACATTAATTTTTAGAACGGTCGCATTGTAAACTTGCCCAGCCCCAAACCTCACCACCATCACTGGTAGAACCCCACCCCCTTTCCCCAAGAAAAAAAAATCTGTCATACACCAGCAACAGACAAAGCAGAAACTCCCACTGCTTGACCAATCCCTCAAAATCATAAACAGTGTGTTTTTTCCCCGCCTTGGCTTGTTTGGGTGCAGCTGTATCCACCTTAATCCATGTGTGTTGAAGTGGATTGAGATGAAACTTAGTTTAATTTCGAGCCCAATCCACTCCAACACATGTGGATTGAGGTGTGTATTGGGGTGAAAACTCCAATACATGTGGATTGGTGTCGATTAGAGTGCAGCCAAACAAGGCCTTAGGGTTTGTTTGTCTACACTGAAGGGAATACATGTGGATTGGTGTCAATACTATGGATTGAAGGGTAGCAATGTTTCCAAACAAGCCCTTAAACATTCAAATCATTCCACTAATAAATCACAACATACTCCAAGCCAAGCCATCCTGCGTGTACCTACAACCACCCAATCGCACAACCTAAAGCAAAACACTTCTAATGACGGTGTAGATCTTCAAATGCCCCTCGCACCAATCAAGATTGCTTGCTCAAGCTCCCCGATAAACCCTCTCCTACTCCAAATAAGAGCACAGGTTTAAACTATCATCCCCTTCCAATACGCCCAGGAGTATCAAGCAACGGGAATGGCAGACACAGGTAGGATTTATGGGGGTGAGGTCGGAGAGGCTACCTGTACTCCCAGGTCTGGAAGCCGGAGCGGTAGAGGAGGAAGTGGAGGGGCTCCCAGTAGTTGAAGACCTCGTCGCAGTCATGGATCAGGTTGGAGGACGCGCTCATGTGACGGAGGAGCCCGAGCGCCAGGAACGGGAGGAACCACTTGATACCCTCGTCCCCGCCGTCCCCGTCGCCGCCGGGGCGCCGCATCCTGTCCTTGGAGTCCTTGGCATACCCGTCGTCTGTCGGTGGCGACGCCGCCGTGGCCCGACGCTGGCGCGCCGACGAGAGCGACATGGCCGGAGCCCGAGGCGATGGGTTGAAGGGTTGGTCTAGAAGGTTCTGGATGTTTGGAGCTACGGTGATTTGGTTTGCCTTTGCCCTCCCCTCTTTGCTCGCGCGAAGGAAAGCATAATTGCAGATGGGTCCCTGAGTAGCTTTTACTCTTTTTTAAAGAGGAAAAAAAAAGTCCTTCGTACCACAGTGCCACTCCCTCCTCTTTTTGGCTATCTTCCATTTGCACCCATCCATCTTTTTTCGGGTTAAAAGTGGAAAACTTCGATCATAAGCAACGGTAGTAGGCTAGTAGCATGGGACTTCAGTAGTCACTCACACTTCGAACTTCGAAGAAGCTTTAAGTTTCTCGTATCGAAGGATTTTCAGCTACCACATAAAGCGGCACACATGGTAATAGAATGACCGTCAGCAC
Organism: Miscanthus floridulus; assembly: GCF_019320115.1. Lineage (NCBI taxonomy): Eukaryota > Viridiplantae > Streptophyta > Magnoliopsida > Poales > Poaceae > Miscanthus > Miscanthus floridulus. The sequence continues at coordinate 12,557 of NW_027096513.1, read as the reverse complement.
TTTGCGGTGATTTTGGAGAAAAAACTGAATTATGCGCCGTTTGGCATGGCGCTCGCTCCGGCATGTTTAGGTATGCTATACGTTGTGCAAAATATTTCGGCTTCTTTCAAAATGAACTTGACAAAGAAAGAGCCCTCAAAGCCAATATTTTAGGGCTTTCTCGACTCCAGCACAGAGCGTTGGAGTTGGACAGAGCCCAGAGAAATATATGGAATACAAGGAGTTTAAGACACACTCGATAGGAATTCTATTTCTTAAATGAATTTAAACAAATCAATTTTGATTCTGTAGCCAGATTTGGTGGCCATTGTCACGCACGATGGTGAGTGAGAACTGAGAAGGGATGGTGACACTTGTGGCTATTTGGTTGGGTGCTTGATTTGTTGGGTGATGATGATGACAAGGTACGTACTATTCCGCGAAGATGTTTTTATCAACGAGTTTGTTCATAAGTGAACACTCAAAAACATAAATCGTCAGATGCACGATCTACCCCGCGCCACTCTTGTGGGGCAACTTGGGCAGCCAACGCCGATCATTAAGCCACTGCATCTCCCTTCGACAAACCTGCCTTGTTGTCATTTTAGCATGCCATCCGATGTCACACGGCTACAAGGATGGCGGTGGTTCCCTGCAGTGGTGGTTAGCTAGAGGACTCCATGACAACATGGCTCCTGGCATGTCGTTGATGGCCGGCGATGGGGCGTGGCCTCACAGATTCGGCGGGAGAGCACACAGGTCTGGTGCAAGTTCGGGGCAAGTTGTCCTCCCTTCCTCTCGATTGAGGGTGTCGGTGCCGGACGAGGGGTAGGGCCGTCAATCCAAATTTGGGGTCCCAAAAATGTCAGTTGGGGCCTAAACTTTATCATATTTAGACATAGTGTATAAATAAGAGATACAATTAATTATATAGCTTCAATGTTGTAATTAAAAGCTTGCTTGCTAGGATGGATATTCTAACAAAATCACACCCTTCTCGGTTCCCCAAATTGAGATCATGTTGGCATGTGGTTTAGTTTGGGAAACAAAATGAATAATATTGGTAGTGTGATAGCGCTAGACTGCTAGGTTGGTCATCTGTATAGAGGCACTACGTCGAATGTTCGACTCAAAAAGTGATGAAAATAAAAGAACCATGCACCACTGGGACACTTGTTTAATGACCAAAGAGTCAAGCCACTAACCTACTATCACTACTCTACCTTGTAATTTGCATGACTATACACAACACTAGTCATGCATCGATCATTTAGGTATGCAGTCGGACAAGGCTGTACTGCTCGGAGGTGGGGCCCCATAAATTTGAAGGTTATGTGCGTGTGCTCACCTCGCACACCTTCATCAACGGGCCTAGGGGGCATGTGCCCTATGGCCTCAGTGCGCGCATGAAGTGACGGCATGGGCATGGTGTCTATCGCACATGGGTTGAGGGTTAGGTTTTGTGGCTATTGCAAGCAGTGGAGGGGGACATCATCAAGGAGGCGAGGTGCACTTCCTCCTATGTTGCTCTTGCCAAGTTTGACGGCCGATTTAGGGATCTTGCTGACGGTGGGCATTTCTGACTAGACCATATGCATGTCAACTTCGTTGTCTTCATTGGTTCTTTGTATTCTCCATGCGATGCACTTGTTCTATCGTAGGAGTTACTATTTTACCTTTTGATTTTGCTACTGGTGTTGGCAGGGTCATGCCTGGTTGCTCTTATTGGATGTAGGTTGGTTGAGTTTGGGCAAATGCGTAGACAATGGTAGTTCTAAGCATTGCTTCCTCTTAGAGGCGTCCATCCTATCCTACCTTACTAGTTTTCTTCATGTGAGAACCCTAACCATTCATGGGTCGGCTATGATGGCACATCTGACATTGTGACCCTTTTGACGGCGTCGTTGTGGGAATCTAGCATCGTGTTCAGCGTCCATCTAGCGACAATGGTGTCATTTGCAATGTATAGGAAGTCAGAGCTGCTACATTGATGTGACGGCGAGCTCTATAGCAATGGCTCGATGCCATGCTTGGTTATTGACAGTGTGTGGCAGAACCGCCCGGAATAACACACCTTCGGAGGCACTCGTCTTCCGCTAGACACTAAGCATCACGAAAGTTGGCTACATTGGACAGTTCCGTCGAGCACATCCCAAGGGAGAACTCGAACAATCCATGTTTTCATCCATAATCCAATAATGAGAACAAGTTTACAATACTTAGTCTATTTCATACAACAAGAGTTCTCGAAAATATATTATTACAATACCAAGTTCAGAGTGCGGAATTTAAACAGCGAAATTGAAATAAACATCTAACGATAAAATACAAGGATCTGTTTATGTCCACCAAAAGAATCCTCCACACAATAGCCCCTTCTCAATCTGCACCTGTAACAGGGGTAAATAAACCCTGAGTACACAATGTACTCGCAAGACTTACCCGACTAGTGGGAATAATTTCCTGACTCCAAAGGATATGATAAGCTTTATGGTTTGTTGGGTTTCCTTTTTGTGAAAAGCATTACTAGTAGTGAATCCTTATGTATGTGTTTTATTAGCAGTCATGATTAGTTCATTAGCTAACCATTCTATGTAAGCACATATTCTACTTTTAAGCAAGAGTTGAGCAATCAGATTCATTCATCCCCTTTCATCTTCCAGTTCTTACTATGGTGCTAGACTATAGTTAAGTCATACCGTATCACACGGCGATTCGTGAACCAATGTATCCTAGCTGGGTATCCCGAAATACACGTCCCGCTTGTACCCTAGGCACAAGCAAGGCCAACCCACCACTCTCCTCTCAAGGGGTCTAGGTCCTCATCCAAACTTAGACTCCAAACCTCCACTCCTGAGTCCTAGACTCAGTGTGGTGCTTAGACCTCCACCATCCTCGCCTCCAATAAGTTGGTCTGAAAAGAGCTAGAACCCACGATAAGAGAGCAACAAGCTATTCTACTTCCATAAGCAAGTATGTGCTCAGGATAATAAGTCTGTGACCTAACTAGAATCCACAGCAACTGACGGTCCTTAACTGACACGGACTGGAAAACAGTGTAACCAAGCTATGTCCCGTTGGCCGCGGGACACAACCTATTACACCCACTAATACTCATACCATATCCCTGCCCGGTCTTCATTTCCTTTCACCATTTTATTATGAGAGTAATAATAATAATCACCTATTGTGAGTAACGGCAGGTTACTCACGCTACCGATAGCCTAAGCATAGCAGCTACTCGACCTATGCTAGTAGGACTCATAGGTAGGTTTATCTATGCATGTAGTTTCAATATAAATCCTATAACGTAAATGCACATCACATATATATATTCAGTGATTATTCAAAATAAGGGTTATGCATCGGGGCTTGCATTGGGCAGATGGATTGTCAGCTATGTCAGTCGTCGATGGCTCCAAGGCTTCCTCCTATACAAGGACCTCCTCCTCGTACTCCTCAATCACCTCCTCGTACTCCTGCTCTCTAGTGGTCACGAACTCCACCAACTCGTTCTCTACATGCATGCGATGATGATGCAACACTTAGCATTTATGCAATAGCAGCTCTTAAAATAAGAATACGCATACTAAGCTACTAAGCTAGCTCTAATGACTAAGGCACTAAGCTAACTATCATCTTTACCAAGCAAAAGTGTTGGGTTCAACTAACAAACACCTAGCTTTACAAATGAAGGATATATCTTTATTTCTACTAATGATTTAATGTATATTTGAAACAAAAAGCATTTAACTACCCTTATGTTTAGTCTATTCTAAAGCTATAAAAATTACAGTGAGCATATAATAATACCACGATGCTGCTATAAAATTTTTAGGGCTAAAACTATCACCAATTTACCATAAAAATTACTACAATAATTCTTCTAACAATATTAAACATTTTTAAATGATTTAATAGCTCCTGGCATCAACATGTATATATATGAACTAAGTACACTAATAGATAGAGCACAATTTTAGAAACTTAACAAAATTTATTTCACAATTTTTGGACACCTACATGATTTTATATGATTTACCAAAGATCAGCTCAAAAATTATATTAGAAAACTATTTCTAATTCCTTATGAAAAAGAAAAACGAATTCTCCCGTGCGGCCCACGCGACGCAACAGCGCGAGCGAGCGCGTGGCGTGCGGCCCACGTGGCGTCGACCCACGCGGAGACGGCCCGTGACAGGAAACCCCGCGCGCGTTGATGTTTTTGCAAAATAGACCTCGCACTTCTCCCGAATTACAACTAAGTACTAACACTATTTCCCCCTGTCTCATAACTTCTCACTTAACTCCCTGGCCTTTCCCTAATTCACTCGCGCGCACCACCGACAACTCAGTGCACGGCGGCGCAGCGACACTGAGCGCCTACGCCGGCCACCTGGGACCTGTGTGGGCCCACCTAACGGATCGATCACCATCTCTAACTTGAGCGGCTACGCTAAGCGGCAGTGCAGGGTGACACGACTTCTAGGGAAAACTGTAGCGGCGCGCGGCCATCCGCGACGACGGCGCCACTGTTCCGGTGGGCTGGGGTAGCTATAGGCCTAATTGATTAGCACATGAGCATCAGGAGGCTACCATGGACCAGGACGAGGTGATAGTTGGGGCGGAAGATGATGGAGGAAGGTTGGCCACGTGCGGCCGAGTCGTGCGACGACGCACCGTGGCGGCACGGTCGCGTCAGCGATGAAAGGGAGGCGGTAGCGGTTTGACTAAGGCGCGTAAGGTGGAGAGGGAGTCAAGGCGATGCTAGTGGTGTAGGTGAATTGGCTCGGAAGGGACGATGGGAGAGCTGCCCACACCCGCGGCCAGACACGGGCTTATTGGCACGGCGGCGGGAAAACTCCAAAATTGGAGCTCGATCGGGCGCCATTCAAGGCGGGGTGGGGATGGGTAGCTAGGCAGTTGTGTGACGGAGCCAGCAACACGACGAATCGACTTGAGGTGATCTCTCTCTGACGAATTTAATGGCGTGGCTCGACGGCGGCAGCAGAGGGAGAAAGAGAGAGACGGGGGCGCGGCAAGTGGGCTCGGCTCATCCTTGCCTTGGTGGGATGCGGTCGGCGCGATCAGGACGCCCACGCGCAAGCGCTCATACAAGGCGTGAGCGTGTCCGACCGGCGTGGCCCGCGCGGCCTCAGTGTCTTAAATGACAAGGCGACGGCGGCTCAGCCATGTGCGCGTAGTAGTGGCGCAGGGTTATAGCGGACAGGCGCGGATGCGACGACGATGTGATGGTAGCGGCAGCGTCGCGATGCGAGGCTGATCGGCAGTGCGGCGAGGCAGCAGTGGGTGGACGCGATGGCACCCATGACGGCAGCGTGAGGTAGAGCAGCAGGGTGCGGGGGGCGGCCTCAGCCAAACCCAGGTGGCCCGATCGGCCAAGCGTGGCGGCACGGGCTGACTACATGGGATGCGGTCATGGGCGCGGTGCGGGGTGGCCGTGCGGTGACCGCGTGCACGGCGCCAACCATCCCGAGACATGTGACGCGCACAAATTTTAAAGCGCCCCAAACGACTAAACGGTTGCTCCAGGAGCCAAACCATCTTCACCATGCTCAAGAGGACATATGAGACTACTAAATCGAGCTATAACACTATACCACCCCTTAACCTAATCTCTCAAAATAATTTGCTAAACATAGTAATGTCTAGCTGTTGACAGACTTGAAAATTTTCTAAGTTTTTGAGCTGAACTTGATTTCAATTTGTGATTTCTAAGCTAGTGAAAGTATTAGCTAGCAATATCATTTTTCAACAGCAATTATTTCACCGTTATCTACAAAGTTTGTACTTTAAACTTTATTTAAGTATCACGCACATGTTCTATAGTATTTTTGCTTAATAAAAATTGATTTTCAACCCTACTTAATATACATGAGTTATTAAATCAACTTTCGTTTAATATTTTATTAGTCATTTTAAGTTACAAAAAATTTATCAACACATCATATGCATTAACACTTAAACATGATGCTCATAACATGTTTTAGTAAATAATTTAGGGTGTAACATCGAGGGTGTTACACAGTGGTTAGCAAAGATAACCTTGGTGGTAGTTTTCACATCTTCTCTGGTTGTTTTTGGATTTGGTGGCAGCTTGTACATGATTTATTAGGTGTGTCTCATGAAATTAGACCCAATGTGTACCTATGTTTCAACTAGCAAGGTTGACAATGATAAAAGCAACTCTAAGAGACTCTTTACATCCTCCCGAATCGTTATAAGAGCAACTCCAAGAGACTCTTTATATCCTCCCGAATTGTTAGGGATAGAGATTTTGGTAAAAACACTCTTTAATAGCTTCTTTAATTGGTTATCCAAATGTAGTCATTCTCTATTCTGGATTTCTCGCTAGCTAAGACAGTGAGAATGACTTTGTAGAGTGCGCACAAGATAGAATAGTTGTTGGAGAGTGAAAAGATATAAAAAATGATTTTATGCAAATGGTCTCTAAATGATGATTTAGAGAGCGAGTTTTAGAAAGACTCTTGGAGATGATATAAGACTTCGATGAGTTTCATCACCTATTGATAGCTACAGGTAGAGATGCATGGTGTAGTTGTTGATAGTTGTCGGTGTTTTGGGTCCGGCGGATCCTCAACCAACCAGTGAAAGTGTACTGCGTGTCCTTAATCCCGGATGGTGATGCAAAGAGACACAAGATTTATACTGGTTCAGGCAATAGGTGCCCTACGTCCAGTCTGAGAGAGCAATCTTGTATTCCTTGCACCGAAGTGCTTGTAGTAGGGGTTTACAAGCTAGGCAAGAGAGGGAGCTAGTCCTAGGTCTCTACGTGGAGTAGCGTGGGTTACTTGTGCGTGTGCGTTACAGAGCGTCGTGTATCGCTTGTCTGTATGTGTGTCCGTGTTTTTCTTGCCCCTCTCCTAGAAGCGGCCCCGGTCACTCCCTTTTATAGTCGAAGGGAGGCATGGGGGCAGTACATGGGTTTGCTACGTGACGTTGTGTGAACAGAAGCGGCATGTCCGAGCCCTGTAGCTTGTCACTGTGGCGGCATGGTCGGTGGAGCGGCCTTGTCCTCGGTGCACTGGAGCGACGCGCCGGTCACGCCTGATCCTGTGCGACGTGGGAGCTCTTGCGACTTGGCGCAGGGTATGGTGCGTACTGCGGACGACGTGCCGGTCGCTATATGTTGACAACGTAGAGAGCTGAGGTCCAGCCGGTGCAGAGGCTGAACTATTGTGGGGGGCTCGGCGGGCGCGAGTCCCAAGGCTACAGAGACCCCGAAGCGGATAGCCGAGGCTCGGAGGGAGCAGCTGGTCTTTGTACGTCGATTCTGAGGCTACAGGGACCCGAACATGACTCTCCACGCCGCGCTGTCCTTGGAGCAGGGGTTAGGCAGCACAGTGCAGCATGGGTGTTAGTCGTGGGCACAGCGCTGAGTACAGCGGCCGGTAACCCCCGCCCCGTCCTATCCCGGACGGTATGGCATCGATGTGACTCACGTCTCGTCGGCCACTCCGCTGTATCGAGCCGTCGTTCGGCTGACGTCACGGGAGTGGTTGGACGTGACGTCCTGTCAGAAAAGTCGGTCAAGGCGGAGGCGACGGGATTGTTGCCGAGCCGGCCTCGAGCGAGGTGGAGAATCGGTACCTCGTCCGAGGCCTTGCGCGCGGGGCCTCGAGCGAGCGGAGAATCGGTACGTCGTCCGAGGCCTTACGTGCGGGGCCTCGAGCGAGGCGGAGAATCGGTACCTCGTCCGAGGCCTTACGTGCGGGGCCTCGAGCGAGGCGGAGAATCGGTACCTCGTCTGAGGCCTTACGTGCGGGGCCTCGAGCGAGGCGGAGAATCAGTACCTCGTCCGAGGCCTTACGGTTTCATTTTGGGCCGAGCCCGCTTTGGGTGAGCCCAGATATTGTTCGAGGTGGGCAGGACGGCCCAGCCGAGCCTCGGATAAAGTGGAGTTTTGCCGGTGGTTGTCTCTTAGTTTTGATTTTTACAGGGTCTAAGCGATTTTTTTCGGTTCTCGCTTAGGGGGGGCCCTTTTTATGATACCCGACAATAGTAGCTTTAATGTTTTTTCTTCTTCTTTTTGTCAGAATTTCTCGAAAACTATGTCAATTCTGTCCTTATTAATATACGCTGAATAAAAGTTCTAGATCTTAAAAAAAATAACAAGTTTGTTCGCTGGTGCTTGTCTTTTTCAAACTTGGGTTTTACTTCAATTGCTAGTATGTTGTTGCTTATACTGAATTTCTTAGCTTCTAATAGGCATCGCATTGCATTCTGCTGATTCATGATTATGATGCGCTTTAAGGCCTAATGTGCTGTTGTGTGTAATTTTTCAGGTGTTTGGCAAAGCAGAAGGTCAAGCCTCCGGGCCTCTGGGTGTGGCAAAGCCAGCAACAGTTGTCTTAAGGCCTCAGCGTCATTACTCAAAATGAAACATGCTTATTATGCAACCGAAAGTCATGACCAACGCATGTCAATTGTCAAACACTCCTCATCCATTGAACCAAGGTACTTCTCCACATTTCAACCAACTTTTATTCAAGAAAAAAGCTTGCAAATCATAGCTCACTTGCCCAAGAAAACACGCTCCTACAGGATCGGAAAAGTGGCGACGCAGCTGGCGCAGTCAGCCGGTGTTCTGCATGCCGGCAGCGATATTGCGATACCCTTCATGGTGAGGACGAGCGTGTCCTCCAGCCCAGGGTCGTACTCGCTGCTCGGGATCAGCTTCGCAAGCCCCTCCGCCGTGGACGTCGACCCCAGCAGCTCCTTGGACGGGGGGCGCCCCCCTTGCTGCCGGTCTGAACCCGCCGTCCCTGATCTACTTCAGCGTGTACGCCTGGCACGTATTGAGCGCCGTGGTTTACGAGTCCGGCAGCATGCGCTGCTGCAGCCTCTGCGTCTCCTCGTAGTTGGCCCTCAGCTGCTCGCCGAACGGCGGCAGGTCGCCGGGGACCAGGAGCTTGTCGTAGAGCGCGGCGATGCCGGGGTCGCCCTTGCGAACACCATTTCCAGGAGGTCGATGATGACGCGGAAGAAGGGCCACTGGTCGTACATTTCGCGGACCGTGGCGAGGCCACCGGGGGTCCCCGCGGCGTGCCGGAAAGCGGCGCCGAATTCCAGTTCCCAGCCACATGGGGTGGTGGAACAGCGTCTGCGTCCACGTGAAGATCCATGGGATGGCGCCCAGCGACTCGACGGTCGGCTGCCGATGTTCATTCGCCCGTTCCCCGGCTGTCGGCGGGGAGCTCAGCGATGACCCGGAACGTGCCAGCACATCGGCGACCTCGTCGGACTGCGGCAGGTCGGGCCCCAAGAGCGGGCGCTTGCCACGGAGCTCGGAGACGAGACACTCTTGGTGCTGCTCCTCGGCCCACTCCCGGAAGGAGCCGATGCCGAGGTGCGTGGTGATCGCGTCCATCGCGTCGGTGTGGCGTTCTGACTCCTGAGTCCTGCCGGATGTCGAGCTTCACGAGGCACAGCCCGAAGGTGGACACCTGCCGCATGAAGTCCAGGTGGTTGCCAACGGCGATCAGCTTGTCGCCGCAGTCGCACAGCGATCGGTAGCACAGCTCCGAGGCTCCAAGAACTGCAACGAGCAGCAGCATCACCAGCTTAGCAAGACATGAACTGCTCATCTCTAGTCTAGACTCTGCTGAAATTTACAGACCTGCTTGACATTGATATACTTCTGGTCTTCAGGGATGTTGGAGACACCATGTGACAAGATCTGCTGAGCACGCTCGCAGGTGTTGTACAGCTTGTCCCTCACGTCGCCGAGCACGATCCGGTAAGGCTCTCGTGGAGAAATCTGCTTCCAAAACTCTGCCGCAGATATTGAAGGGCAGGGTAAGAGTCTGGTCTGCTTCACTGTTCGTTAGACAACTGTGGTATACTCCTATGGTACATGTTCTTTCCCTAAGCAATGAAGCCTTGCCTCCCTCTGAAGGGCCTCTTCGATCTCCTGGCAACGGATACTATCAACAACGGTGGGGACGATGCAGACATTTGCAGAGGAAGGAAGCGATCTTAGGGAGAGAGACCCATGGCTACACCATCTGCGAGCAAGCGCAGCAGGGGCGATGCGTGAGAATAGGGGTTACGTCGACATATGAAGCATTCACATCACAGCTGTGGAGCCTGGTGCTGATGGTGCAAGTGGAGCTCATGGTGACACCTGAAGCCAAAGATGTCCAAACTGCAGACAACTCTTCTCATTTCCCTTAAGTTGTACGATATCAGTGGTCAGCTTAGAAGCGATTGCATCGAAGTCGACCTGCAATAGAACAGAAAAAGAGAAGCCTCCTGAGTACAAGATACTGACCGATACTAAAAGCATTCATATTGGGATCCAAATAAACTTGCAAGATACTAAGGGGAGGTAATGTAGGTTTAATGGCCAAAATGACTTGAAGGTTGAAGCTACCAGATCTTACCGATTCGAGTTTTGGATTGAGGTCAACACCATCAAAACAGCAGCAAAAAAGGGAGCATAAAAGACCGGTTCTATTCCACCTGCATAGTTTTCAAATAAGCAGATCCGGTAAGACAACAATGTTCTTTAAAAATGAGACAGTCCATAATATAAAGATCTTCCTAACACACTCACCCAGCTAAAGCTGTGTCCGACCATGATAAAATTCGCATAGCGGCGGATGTCCAGGCATATTGCCAACCATGAAACATTTACCAACAACTGTATGCATAGCTATCTTGGGCATATAGCATACTCGTTCATGTGTGTCAACCCTGCTGTCGGGCACTGGGACACCATAGCTCAGATCAAATACAGATATGACATTGTCATGCAAACGCCAGGCATAGCAGACCCATCGTTGTTGGAGTAGCGTGGGAAAAACAACTGTTATGCGCAATACACGATTCTGATTTCAGTGCATGCAAGTTGAGATAATGTGAAACTAACAATTCACAACAGGAAACGGCTGATTTGCCGGGAGCAAAAAAATTTGCCGGGTGCTTTTTATCAGGCACCCGGCAAAGGAATTCTTTGCCGAGTGCCAGGCCTGGCGACACCCGGCAAAGAAAGGCCTCCGGCAAAGCAGCCTTTGCCGGGTGCCGGGCACTCGGCAAATTCCAGCCGTCGGCAAAAATTGGTCTTTGCCGGGTGCCGGCCACTCGGCAAAATATGGCCGCCGGCAAAGGTGGCCGGCTTGACGGCGGCCCGCGGCCGTCAGCCTTTGCCGGGTGCCACGCCGTTAGGCACCCGGCAAAGAATTTTTTTTATTTTTATTTTTAATTTCTTTGCCGGGTGCCCCATGACCTGGCACCCGACAAAGGCTTCTTTGCCGGGTGCCCTGGGTGGCACCCGGCAAATTATTATTATTATTTTGTTTTTTACCCCTTTTTTTTGTGGGGACTTGCTACAGTAAATATATCCCTATTTCAAAATTTGGGACAATTATGAGTTTTTTAACTATATTTCCTTAATTTTTTCCGTTTCATTGAATTTTTCCGACTATTCCAAATTTGAACTGCAGGTACATGAAATAATGGAATTTCGTCATTCAAAAAATAGTATTCATGATATTTAGGCTATGTCGAGGCCGTATGCAGGAAGTGGCATGAAATGTCGCGCATCATGTTGTCATAACATGACGATGTACTCGCGGGGGAAGTTTATTTAAATTATATAAAATCCAAACGATGTCCGAAAATCACGAAACTTGTCGATGTGTCTTGTTATCACATGTGGAGGCCCTGGTAAAAAATTGAGAAAGTTTCGAGCAAGTTGCGACGTCAGCTGCCTAAAACCCAGACATCTCCACATGTGATAACAAGACACATCGACAAGTTTTGTGATTTTCGGACATCGTTTGGATTTTATATAATTTAAATAAACTTCCCCCGCGAGTACATCGTCATGTTACGACAACATGATGCGCGACATTTCATGCCACTTCCTGCATACGGCCTCGACATAGCCTAAATATCATGAATACTATTTTTTGAATGACGAAATTCCATTATTTCATGTACTTGCAGTTCAAATTTGGAATAGTCGGAAAAATTCAATGAAACGGAAAAAATTAAGGAAATATAGTTAAAAAACTCATAATTGTCCCAAATTTTGAAATAGGGATATATTTACTGTAGCAAGTCCCCACAAAAAAATGGGGGTAAAAAAACAAAAAAATAATAATAATTTGCCGGGTGCCACCCAGGGCACCCGGCAAAGAAGCCTTTGTCGGGTGCCAGGTCATGGGGCACCCGGCAAAGAAATTTAAAAAAAAATAAAAAATTTCTTTGCCGGGTGCCTAACTCACCTGGCACCCGGCAAAGGCCCATGACTAAAAAGGCCGGCCCGTCCCAACCCTATCCTATTCCAGCAGGCCGACCCCGCGCCTGCGGTCCGCAGCCGCCGCCGCGCCCGCGCCTCGCTGCTCTGCCGCCCAGGTCCCGCCGACCACGCGGCGCCGGCACCGGCGGCCCGCGCCCCGCGCGAGCCCGCGCCCACGCCCGGCTGCGCTCCACCCCCCGGCCGGCCTCGCTCCCGCCCGGATCCGGCGGCCCCGCCCCGAACCCCAGCGACGCTCGGCCGCGCTCCTTCCTGCCTTCCCGCGCCCCAT
>NW_027096512.1:0-40000 GCF_019320115.1 Miscanthus floridulus | reverse complement strand
ACAAAGTTGGCTTAGCCGACTGACTCAGCACAGGAGTCGGCTAAGTTGACTGGCCAGCAGCAGTAGCGGCGTTCTGATCTTTCAAAGGATTTCTGACATGTACAGGGTTGAGAATTTCACCCTCCATCTTGGCAAGCTTCTCCCTCTTCTGTTGCTTATGTCGGGCATGCTGCAACTTACGCCTTTGAGTTTTATTCAACCCACAAGGACACCATATGGGTTGTCGATACTTAGAATCTCCTTTGGAGCACTTCTTTTCTTCAATTCCAGCAACATCCTTAGGAGCTTCATCTTGCTTAGATGCTGGAATTTCTTCAATTACAATCGGCCCATCATGATTAATGACAGGGGCGTCCATGTAACCGATTGTGATGACCGAGTGAGGATTAGCTCTTGGTGGGGAAGCAATGGGAACCTTAACCTTCTTAGGCACATAGACTTGCTGCATTGGTGTCTTTCTCGATTCCTATGGAGTCAGAGTCCTAGAAGTAATCATGTGATCTTGACTTGCACCACCGGAGCTCGATTGACCATTATTCAATTAGCTAAACACGGAGGTCCTTGAGACTTGACCAGCAGGCTCTCCCCACCTTTGTTGATTATGCATAGGCACCGTTGGAGGATACGGCACCCAAACCCCATAGGGACCCATTGTGGCATAATCGGAGGTGGAATCGGGGGACCCCAACGAGATACACGAGTAATAACTCTCTAAGACGGAGCTGTTGGTTGTACCATTGCCAATTGCTTGATCTTGTCATCTTCCCGCTTAGGCAGAGTGGACTCTCTTTTTTTTAATGGCCGATTCTGAGAATCGGCCTTTTGTTGCTTATACTTGGTCATGAGCCTGTTAAAGCTACATTGCTTCTTCATGAACTCTCCATGATTCTTCTTCTCATTGGTCTTCTAGGTGCTAATCTCTAGTCGCTGTGGAACAAATGTGCGCAAAACACGAACACTGGAGGTGCCAGAGCTGTTGGAACTAGGGGAGTCGACTTAGCCAACTTTGCTGAGGTGGTGGCAGAGTCGGCTGAGCCGACTGGCCCTGCTGTGTGCTGGAGTCGGTTTGGCCAACTGGTGGAGTCAGCCTAGCCGGCCTCTGCTGTGCCACCGTTGTTTCGTACCACCGTTGCCTTCTCAAATATTGCGTTGATCTAGCGGTGATCTTTAACTTGTTCTTGCCTTCATCATCCTTTTCAAGCACCACTTTGTGCCCTAAATTCATTTCGACATTCAGTGCTACACGTGGTTCACCGATAATAACATTCTTGCCTTGGGCTTTATCTGCTTGCTCTGGACAAATCAAAATAGCGGGCACCCCTGCTTCAACCATGTGCATGGGAAAAGGGGTCTTATCAACTTGCATTTCTATAAGACTCAATCGTCCCTCATTAAGGGCCGATTGGACCTGCCGATGAAAAACATTGCAATCATTAGTGGCATGAGAAAAAGAATTATGATATTTGCAATAAGCCCTTCTCTTTAACTCATCAGCTGAATGCAATGTATAATTGATTCTAATATAACCGAATTTAAACAATTCATCAAAGATACAGTCACATTTAGAGAAATCAAAAGTAAATTTCATTTCCTCATTCTAATTTTTATGAATCAGCTTGAGAGAAGGACAAGTAACCAATTTATTCTCTGTTGGCCATTTAATTTCAGCAGGTAAACATTCTTTATTATTATCATCAAAATCATCAGAACAATCACCAACAAAATGCATATTCTGATGATGAGATTTATAAGCATCACGAGACTTTTTAAGGCGCAATTCAATTGAAACAACCTTTTGTATAAGTTGATTAACATTGTGAAACTCATAATGCTCAAGCTTTTCTCTAATACTAGAACAAAAACTAGCAAAGCATAAATTAGTTAAATCTCTTTTAGAAATATTTAAATGGAAACATCAGTTCTTAATCTCTCTAAATCGTTTGAAAAAATCATGGACAGACTCATCATGCCCTTGACGAACCGATGCAAGGTGAGACAATCTAGTTTCATGAGCTCCGCTATAAAAGTGATTATGAAATTTCTCTTCTAATTCAGCCCATGAACCAATAGAATCAGATGGTAATGAAGTAAACCATACAAAAGCTATGCCAGTAAGAGATAAAGGAAAATTATGAACTTACATAAAATCATAAGCACTAGCTTTACCCAATTGTACAAGAAACATGCTAATATGCTCTATGGTTGATTTACTATCATCACCACTAAATTTTTGAAAGTCAGGTACCCTTCACCCATCAGGTGTTTTCATGAAATCATAAGTAGAAGGGTATGGCTTTTGATAAGTATTCCTACTAGATTTAAGTTGCACTCCTAAACTACTATCAAGAGATTTAGCCAATTCATCCTTAAACCGATTCAAAGCATTATCAAAATCGGTAATAGGAGCATTAGGAGTAACATTAAATGTAGAAAGTGGACTAGGTGACTTCGGTGGGTTTGGTACAACATTATGCCCCATCTAAGCTCTATTTGTTGATGCTCCATAATCGGTTGAAGAGCTCGACCCGAACTTTGTGCACCAGCACCTATACGTGTAGATGTGCTAGCACCAGGTTACCGGCCTTATCGGTTTTAGATGCCGAAGGGGCCGATTGAAATTGGCTTGCGGAAGCGTGTGAGGTTTGATTTTCATAAAAAATCAAAGGCATACCGAATTGAGGTTTTTGCATGGCACCCGATTGATCACAATCGGTTGTCTTGCCCTCTAACTTATCCATACGTGCTTGAAGTAGATTAGAAAGATGCTAAAAATTATTATTATGCAATTTCCTTTCCTCTATCAACATCTGAGCAAAATTGGCATGAGTAGGATAAGCATCAGTATTTACCTACTCATCATACTTAGCTTTTCCATCTCCCTTCTCCCTGGCGCCTAAAGATGCGGAAGTAGTAGCATCGCCGTAGGCGGGTTCACGAAATTGAATAACCTTGTCGTGCCGATTCTTGGTATAGCTCTCCAAGAAAGCCTTGACATTGACATCGAGCTTGGCTTGTAGCTTCTGGCGTAACTCATCTAGAAGCTCGTCCATATTTTGAGGAAAGATCATGTTAGCCTCATTGAAGGGGCTGGTCTTGTCACCCTTGTCGGTGGCAGCACCATCGTCGCCTCCCATGTTGCTAGTAGATTGATTCTTGATTCGCTTCGCTCTGCCCAGCGGAGTCGCCAAAAAGTATGTTGACGTTGAAGATGACCCCAAGCCAACACATTAGCAGGGCTTTGGACGCCCAAAGAGGTTGCACACAACCTACAACGCAGCAAGAACGCGGCGTAATCGATCAAACCGATCTAGAGACCGATGAGACCGATGTAGAGCATGTTCTCGGTCGGAAAAGCTCATAAACTTATCCTTGGAAGACCCGTCAGGGAGGAGCACGTGGAGGATCTCCTAGGACCAGCAAGGACGCCTAGGATGCCACTGAATCTCATCAGGAAACTCAGCGAACAGCAAGAGGGGTTGAGAGAGGGGAATTAGGGCAAAAGGAGTTGATAGATTGGTTTGTATGACGATTGGATAGATGGGAACTCAATCGGTCATGATCCTCTCATATATATAGAGGGGGTTGGTCTTATCCCAGTAGGAAACCTTTCCAACCCTTATTTTCTAAGTTTCCCACGAGTTTGGAACAGTTCGGATCGTAATTCAAAAGGCCAGATCGACTTGGGTTGGAACTCCTAACAGTCGGAACTTCTGACTTTTGTCGGAACTCCTGAAGTAAAGATAACCCTAGACACCCGAGCAGGTTTCTTCAGGCTTCCCGAAAGTCCCGACACCCGTCGGAACTTCCGACAGTCGGAACTCCTGACTTGGGTCGGAACTCCCCACAACGAATCATCGTTCCGGGGGCATAACTTCTTCATCCGGACTCCGAATTAGACTTTCCATATATGTTTTTTTACTGTCTCAACGAGAGAAACGCAATGGTGTAGTCTATTTCATATTTTGACAACTTCACAAAATGAACAATTTTGGTTGTCAACCATTGCTAATATCATTGAGTATCATTCCATGTGCAGCGAGATCAGGGATTCGTCTAACATCAAACACGACCGAGATTGCAACAATTCAATATATATCATGTGAGCATTTGTGTAATCACACGTGAGGAGGACTGCTGATTTAATCCGTGCAAGTGCAATTTATTTAATTGTTTGACATTGTGTTTTGTACGTATAAAGAGAAGCAGAGACATTGCATATCTTTTTGAGAATCATACACCAAATTAGAAGGCACCGGCGGCTACTGCAAACATTTCCCATTATACCTATATTTTGAACCGTCAATGTCTTGTTTTAACTATTTATTATATTATAATTTATTGATGTATTCAATTTAATCTTTGAATTTAATAGTTATCATACTATTAGTACATGTGTATCAAATTATTGTGCAAATTTTACAATTGTTACTGATTTATTAAATGGTTTTATCGAAATATATATACTTTTTTTGGCCGGCATATCCTTAACTGAAATAAATCATAGATCCATCGCTGTTCTAGAGGAGGGGATGGTGTTTCTACATGAGTACGTGGATCTCCCACCTGGCAACGGACTAGCAAGCGTCGCAATGCAGCACGTGACAGTCCGCTGCAAGCATGGCGCTATGCCCACGTGGCGAGCATGCACACCTTCCCAGGCCACGGATGCGCTCCAAGAGCTGTATAATGATTCTAAGTGGAAGACCGGGCTTTTTTGACCAATTCTTATGGTAATATATCCTAAGAAATTCCGTTCAAGGAAGAATCAAATCAATTTTAGAAAATCTCTCGCAGGTAGAGATCTTAATATAAAGTCCAAGATAGCAGCTGGAGACACCGTTTCAAAATGGAATAATATTTCATTTTTAATACTCATATATTTTCAGGCTCAGTTTGCCACAGATTGGTCCAAACTCAGCATTAGTCATCTGATGCAGAGGTTCAATCTTTTCAGCTTTGAAGGGGCTTGGAATGCTGACTGTAGAGCATCTCGGATGCAGGTTGTTCAACCTTCCAACTTTGAAAAGGAACATCACAAAGCAGGTGGTCATCGGAAGTAAGCTAAGCACTCAGCGCATTAACTAACTTTCAAGGAACATCACAAAAAACTAATTGTAAGATCCGTGGGATTGTTGCAGGTGGCGCAGCCGTGCGCACAAAATCGAAGAAGGCGGCTTGGAATTATTGCATCCAACTGTCGTCTAATCCTTCCAACTTTACACTTTCTCATCCTTATCTCCGTTCTGTTATCCAACGAACAGAATAAATGGAATCCAAGTGACGTCAGAAAAGAAAGAATTAATCGGTCATGGCACAAGCAAATGGCTGCCGTGCCACGGCAAAACTTTTACCTTGCACTTTTAGTCTTTTTTTTTGGCAAATAAATCTAAACAAGTAGGCTAAAAATGAGCTAAAGGGAGGCTAAAGTTTAGTCCATTTACACCTCAAACTGAACTAAAAGCATTGGAGGGTGTGCATGACACCCCATTTTATACTTTTAGCCTAATTTTTTTTTGCCATGGCTCTAAACATCCAAGTAAGGACTAAAGTTTAGCGGCAAAAGTTTAGGAGCCATAACAAATGGATCCAAACATGGTCTTATTTCACCTCTTCAGCTTTTATCCCAAGCATCAGAAGCAATAAGGTTGAGCTCCTCATGCTCCCGTTTCTCTGTGCAAAGGGATTCGCTAAGGATTTTTTTAAATTCAAGGTCTAATGTTTAGGGGTGTCACGTCGAGATGTCACATGAAAGTATTCGGATAGTAATAATAAAATAAATTACAGAAGTCCTCAGTAATCCGTAAGACGAATTTATTAAACCAAATTAATCAATCATTAGCACATGTTACTGTAGCTTTATTGTAGCACCACCTTGTCAAATCATGGATTAATTAGGCTTAAAAATTATCTCATAAATTAGTCGTAATATGTACAATTAATTATTTTTTAGTCTATATTTAATACTCCGTACATGTGTCCAAACTTCCGATGGAGATAGGGACTAAACTTTAGGAGAAAGAACTAAACAAGACCTAAGACAAGTGATTCTTCTTGGTGGAAAGTCATTCTCTGACAAAAGTGATTTTTGCGTTGGTACTGAAAAGTGTTTTTTTTTTCTCTAAAGCAGGCTATATGCATAAAACTGCTACAGTACATGGAGTAAATTAAGAGATGCTACTGTTTTTTCACTCTAATTTATTTCAGAGAATCAATTCATAGAATGATAGAATTAGCACACAAAATCATCTCTCAATGAAAAATTGTTCGATAAAGTTTCTCTTGAATTTAGCTTGGAACCTGCTCTGAGATCTTTTGCCAAATAGGCCTTGTAAATCATCATACAAAGAAAGAGAAACAAGATCCAGTGGCCTAGTATCGAAGCCAATGTGGTTAGAGGAGGAGAAATGAAGTTAGAACAATGACAACAATTAGAGCATAAACGAGAGTTGAAATGTGTCGGTGTGGAATTATGTATTCGTTTCTCTTCACAAGCATTGATGATATTTTATCTGCAACATGGGCAAAAATGAGGGCAAAGAGACCATACAAACCATAATTTCTGACATATTTGATATAGGTTGTTTTTTTAATCCAATTTAAATGTGTGAGATTTTGTTTGAAAATTTGCAAAAACCAAAACGAAAATTATTGGAATGAACTCAAAGTTGCTCATTGTTCCAAATAAATGTAATTCTCGTTTTAATGAGCCAACCGATTTGAAATTTGATAAAGTATATATAGAAATGATCAATAATTATGGTGCATACTAAATACTAAATACCATTTGATTGATTATAAAAAATGTTTTTATTATATATCTATTTAATCTCCTACAACTAAAAAGAACAAAGTGTGGATATTTTTTGGTGCGATATTTATTTTGGTTCGTCCGTCTGCCCACGCATGCGATCCCATGACATCTCCCGTATGCCGCGTCCTTTGGTGCGATTCTCCTTGATTGAATATTGCCTGTCATGTGATAGAGGAATCACGGCAAAATAGGAAGTAGAAAATTATTGTGCTATCCATATACATATTGCACGTTTGCATGCACTAGCCTACATGGCAACGAGCAAAAGGAAAGAGAATTAACACAGAAGGAAAGAGAATTAAGACAAAAGAAACCTCTTTGCATTTCTGAGAACGTTGTCAAATCTGTCTACATTTAATTACTTCCCCTCTTTGCATTTACAAAATAGACAGCTTTTTTCTTCTTTCATTTGGTTTCACGCTCACGTGTTCCATCGTCCTCGCTTTTATTTTTTGGTGAAATTGCCCTTGGGTCTGTTCATTTTGAATCATTTCCCCATATTCTAATTAAACTATAAAATTTTGAATTAGGATACGAGGTAAGACATGCAAACAGATATTTCAAAACTACCTATAGAGTCCAAAGAACTTCATAAATAAATTCTTCTGGAGGCAATGCAAATTCTCTCTAATCTTTTATTTGGTGTAGTTAGTGTTATCATAGTACCCGCATGTATTCATGGGATCTCCTACAACTAAAAAGAACAAAGTGTGGATATTTTTTTATGCAACATTTGTTTTGGTTCGTCCGTCTGCCCACGCCTGCGATCCCACGACATCTCCCGCATGCTGCGTCCTTTGGTGCGATTCTCCTTAATTAAATATTGCCTATCATGTGATAGAAAAATCATGGCAAAATAGAAAGTAGAAAATTATTGTGCTATCCATATATACATTACATGTTTGCATGCACCAGCATACATGGCAACGAGCAAAAGAAAAGAGAATTAACACAGAAGGAAAAAGAATTAAGACAAAAGGAACATCTTTGCATTTCTGAGAACCTTGCCAAATCTACCTACATTTAATTACTTCTTCTCTTTGTATTTACAAAAGGGACATTTTTTTCTCCTTTCATTTGGTTTCACGCTCACGTGTTTCATCGCCCTCGCTTGCTGTTTCTTACTGAAATTGCCATTGGGTCTGTTCATTTTGAATTCTTTCCCCATATTCTAATTAAACTAGAAAATTTCGAATTAGGATACAAGGTAAGACATGCAAATAGATATTTTAAAACTACATGTAGAGTTCAAATAACTTAATAAATAAATTCTTCTGAAGGCAATGCAAATTCTCTCTAATCTTTTATTTGGTGTAGTTAGTGTTATTATAGTACCCGCATGTATTCATGGGAAATAAATCGAGGACAAAACGTGACTATTTTTTGGTGCGATATTTCAACATGGATCCATCGTCCTGCCAATATCCTTGAGGCAGATCACATAAAGGATGAGATTGCTCATAAGAGACTCAAACTTATATCTGGTCATGGTAATATTGAATTGCTTTGCATCAAAAGCATCGGCAATGATAAACGGGGACATATGTTTTAGTATGCATAGTGGAGGAAAACTCAATATTGACATTCTCAGCAGCTTTTCTGAGCCTTTACCGTGCTAACTTGTCCTTACTCAGATAGTCAAGAGGTGCACCATAAAATTATACACCACTAAGAAAAGTGTCACAATGGGTTGTCTTAACCTGAAAATGCGTCGAAATTAAGAATTACAATACCTAATTCAACATCTTGGAACAGACACTCAAGTTGATACCTTATTCTACAATATATGTCTGTGTGGAATAGTCCTAAAGCCACACATATTTATACGGTGAGTATAACATACTTTGTTTTAAATTTTTATGAGAGATTTTTTAAGACACGCAGTATTCTTCATGTGACATGCACTAATATTTACATATATACTCGAACCTGTGTGTACAGAATTATATAGAGATGCAGCGGGACTTATTCATGAATTTATTGGCACATGAAAGAAATAGATATCAGAGAATTCTTTCTGCCGATATAAAATATTATCTTAGCCATATCACGAAAAAGTCTATACAATAGAGTTTGTGAGCATGCGACGCCGCGCTTTCCGTGACTGTGTTAATTTCACGAACTTTGCTTTTTGAATTAAATGTCACTTTAACGTCGGTATTTAATTTAACAGTATTGTTATCTTATCGTGCGATCCATGTGTTTTTAGTACAAAAGATTTAGTTGTCCCATAGCAACGCACGGGCATGGTACCTAATAAAAGTATAAAGATATAAATGTTCATACTATTTTCAATAAACACATTTTTTTTGGACGGAGACGGTACCAGATTTTTAACGTCTTTAAACAAAGGTACATCTTTTTTTTTTAAGATAACGAACAAGATCATGTTGAAAAACATAAAAAACACTGATCATGAGGATTGAAACGTCCGTCTAAATTGTAAACAAAGTGACTTATTATCCATGAGGCTTCGTCAGCTATATCTTGCAATTCTTGCTTTACAACGGACACAATCGATGACCATCTCCTGTCATATATGTCCATACAGCCCGTAGCCCGACGACACGGCCCAAAGCACGGTTTTTTTGGCCCAGCCCAAGCACGACACGTCCCGATGCACAGGGCCATACCTGGACCACATCCCAGACACGCGGGCTGGCACAGCACGGCCCGCGTTTTATTGGCAGGCCTGGTGGCGGCCCAGTGACTACCCATGCCTTCCTGTGCACAATAACCCTAAGGGCTCGTTTGGCAAGCGTGGACCACCACCCAAGGGAGAGCTCACCTAGGCGTGTATGTGGTTGACCCACGGGGGCCACCCAATCCCCGTCCCAGGGTCACTAGAGTGTAGGCGCGGGAGCGCCACCAGGGTCGCCTCTATCCTCTAACGCGAGCGTCGCGAGACGATGTCGCGAGGGAGCGTTCCCGGCCCCAACAGAGGATTTTTCTATCCCCCGTGGTTTAGCAGGGGGAACATTCCAAACCACAAGCTTGCCAAATGCAGTTTTAGCCACCCAAGTGCGTCCCTCCCCAGCGTGGGTCTGATGCCACGGCTGGCGGGGGGGTGAGCCCCAATACTCGTCGACCCTCGTCTTTCCTAAACGAAGCCTAACTTGGTTTCCCAATCCCCTCCACCCCCCATGCCGCCCCTGTCTCTCCCCGTCTCCAACGCGTTCACCTCACGTCGCGTGAGTCTTCCCTTCCTGCGCCACACGAGAGACGCAAGCCCGTGGTGCTCTCGCTCGTCTCGCTCCTCCCACGTCCCGCGCCTCCGCCGCGTCTCCCACACCATCTCCTCTCGTGAGCCCACAGTGCTCTCGCCGGCGACCACCTCCTCCATGTCTCCTGCATCACCGGACGCCTCCTTCACGCCCCCAGCACCGACTCGAGTGTGTCGGCGGCCGCCCTCCTCCTCAACGCCCCCGCGCGACCGACCTCGAGCGTGCCGACGACCGGCGCCACCCCCCATCGCGTGCCCGCACCCCACGCAGCCGGATTCGAGCGCGCCGACGGTTGGCCTCGAGCGTCCGCTTCCCCTCTCTCTGTCCCTCTTTGGCCGTTGCATTCTGTGGGCCGTGGGGCGGCACGACCTGCTATTTTCGCCGTGCTTCGTGGGCTGGCACGGCCCGAAAAACGGCCCAACAGGCCGTGCTTGGGCCGTAGGTCAGGCACGATGCCTGCCTCGGCACGGCCCGGGAGACACGATGTGCCGTGCCGGCCTGACCCTCATCCGGCCCGATGGACCTCTATATCTCCTGTACACCAAAATCAAATCAGTATACATGGTTATTTTTTTAACATTTATACTTATGTACAAGCTGTCCAAAAAAAATGTCACCAGCCAACCAATCACACCATCAAATGGCTGACCCTTTTGCGCCTTTTTCTTTTCAAAAACTTTGAATATTCCCTTCGTCTGGTTGTGCTGGCTTCAGGTACCTATAAAAACCACCTAACCTATGATCCGATTTTTGGAGAAAAAAAATCGCAAAACAGAAATAAATAAAAGCGAGGGAGGAACGCGCACACTTCCTTCCTTTCTTCTCCTTCCCCGCGGGCCGCGGTGGTCTGTCTCTCATCTCCACCTCTTCGCTACGCCGGTGGGGATGCGGCGGCTATGGCGGTGGTACCAGCAGTGCCTGGCCACGCACCCGGTGCGCACGCAGGTCGTCAGCTCCGGCATCCTCTGGTGCCTCGGCGACATCGGCGCCCAGGCCGTCACCCACTACTCCACCCGCCCCGACCGCCGCGGCCACGCCAGCAGCCCCCCTGAGGTAGCAGCAGCAACAGCCCCAATCGGCCATCCTATTACCGCTCCCTTCCCGGTCCGTGCTCGTGATACGCGGATTCCTCCGCCGGTTCCTGGACCGGGTCGGGATTTTGCGAGCTGTTCCTATTCTTGCCCCGGACCTGGTTGTTCCTTGAACTTTTGCGTGCTGTTGTGACCTAGCATATATCATAGAGAATAACCCGTTGTTGATGCCTAGGGGTTGTGATGTTTTATCGGCTCGGAGGAGCTGTGGGTTTGATCGGTAACCTCAATCAGTGTCAAGCCAGTCAACTCTGAATGTGCGGATAATGCCTGGATTTGTGCCTTGTTTCTTCGGCTTGTGTGTGGTTACCAGCCAAGGAAACTAGGGGTTTGGTGGGGAACACATTGATATGTTAAATATTCTTCGTTTCTAATGCCAAGAGTCTTGTCAAATCTATCTATTGTTGTGGATATCTATAGACTTCTGTGGTGCTGTTAGTGACAACTTATATGAAACTGATAGTCCTCTTGTGACAATACGTCAGACATGGGATAGGAGGTCTGAATCGTCAGTGATGTCTGATGTCACTCCATTTGGGGTGGTATTGGAGCCTTTGTTTTGTGACTTAAGAGGAGTAAGTGGGTAATGGAATGACATGTTGAAGCCACCTCCCTCCCCCCTTTCAAAAGATGGAGGTTTGCGTGCTAAATTCCTTATTCTGCAAATCAGGTTAATGTTCCGTCCATGTGATTTATTGTCAACCTTTTGGTTGCTGTGGCCTTCAGGGCGGTTATAGTTTGCTGTCCATTTTGATGGGTATGACAAAATAAAGTGGGGGTGGGCTTCCTTGTATTCTGTTAATACGTGCTGATAGAGTTACACTTTTCATTTCTTTCTGATAGTAATGGTTAGTCATTTGTCTGGTTGTGTTAGCTTAAGATGTGCATGTTTGTTCTTTCAACTCTGTTTGCATAGCCAGCATTGTGAGCTTGATTTGATTATCATTAATATGTGATTTACATAACATGCTTGGCTTCTTTCTAAGCAGCGAACCAGCCTTTGAATTACTTGTAGCTAGAGTTCATTTGTTATGTTTTTTCTACAAATAAAGTCAGTGCGGTGCAACTCAAGGGCTGATTATGTTTGCTATGTATTGGCCAGTTAGTTGAAACAAGATATTTATTGCTGTTCATGGTGTATTTGTTCAGATACGAGATTGGAAATTCAAGGAATCCTGACTGGCATTTCGTTTGGTCTTGGGGACCTCATATAAACTATCTGTGCCTCCATGGGCAGTCTATCTATTATTCTTTGTTTGGCTGTCTACCCCTAATTTCTTCATTCTTCGACTTCATTGTTACCCCATTCAACAAAACTCCGTTTCCTTTTACAGGATAAAGATAATAAAGACAATAAAGACTTTAAAGTTGATTGGAGGAGGGTGGGCATCACAAGCTCCTTCGGATTTGCTTTTGTTGGTCCAGTTGGACATTACTGGTTAGTTCCCTGTATTTTATCACATCGTTACGTCTACCTGTTTATATGTATCTCTTCTTTAGAATCATAGGTTCATGTCTTCCAATTATTAACAATTAAAAACTTGTAAGCTGTAACCATAATCCTACGCTCCCAGTCTCACAGTCACCACACATCACAGATGAAAGGCAAATACAGAACAACAAACACAGTAACACACTAAGATAAAATAATAAAATTGTAGGATAATAAAGAAGATAAGAGGATGTAATCCCAACTCTGCACTGATGTTCTCCATTTTAGGTATCTAGGTGATAGTATGAGTGGCAGTTCATGGTGTCATATTATCAATAAGAACTTGGTGACTGCTTGAAATTGAATAGATCTAAGAACACATGATTTGCTTGAATACGCTGGGGTACTTTCTAGATTTAACAGGTTCATTGGAAACCTGGATATTTACTACTATGGTTATTGACTACTGGTGTAATTGAAAGAGCCAATGGATGCAAGCATTTATACAAATGTATGTGTTTCTTTCAATATAGTAAATCACAATATAATATTACCAACAGCACATAAATCCATTCATGACAACATGAGTGCACAAGTGGTTCTTGTCTCACCGAATTTTGCCCCTCTATTTAGTTATGTGGTCAGGCAGTTGACTTTCCACAAGGGGCAAGCATCAACTTTAATTAAGAGTAGAAGTATCTTGGGCTGTACTTCACAGTTGGCATTTGTATGCTCAGTAGTCCACTTCAACATTGATTTGATTTCCACCAGGTCACGTGCTGTAACGATGCTATGTTTTGGACAGTTAGTAGTTCACCACTGGACTATGTTCTGCTATATAAAAATGCAGATAAACAATATGACCATACAGGTTTTCATTTTTGGACAGAGAAATAATCTAATAAGATATCTGCTGTGGGAACAAACTCCTGCAGTCCTATTCATTCCCACCTTGACTTATTCATTTGTGATGAATTTTGATTCCACAATCTCCTCACTTATCTGCTGCACTTTGTTGTTCATTTGCAAAAGGCAGTTAAGATTTTGTGGTATGGATGATTTATAAATTTAGTGATTTGCAGATGAAAGCAGTTGTCTCTTTATTTTTAGGAGTAAACAATACGAACTATTGTCAATTGAGCTGTTATATGAGATGTTGCTTGCATCAATATCTGTCACTAAGGCTTTGGTTTTGTTGTATAGGTATGAATACCTGGACCGCTTCATCCGGCGGAGATTTCAGCCTAATACGTTCAAATTTGTTGCCTCAAAAGTTGCCGCAGATGGTTTCCTCTTTGAACCATTAGACCTCCTCCTGTTCTTCTCATATGTTGGTCTCGGTCAAGGAAGGAGCGTAGAGCAGGTGAAGGAAGATGTGAAAAGGGACTTCATTCCCGCTCTGGTGTTAGGTGGAACCATCTGGCCTGCTGTGCAAATCGCAAACTTCCGCTTCATCCCCGTGCGGTATCAGCTCTTGTATGAGAACATGTTCTGCCTCTTGGACAGTTGCTTCTTGTCATGGATTGAGCAGCAGGGAGACGCTTCCTGGAAGCGGTGGTTCACGTCGTTCCAGAAAATCGAAGACCAGAAGAGTAAGGTTTGATTTGGCTACTTTGAGTCATGTATGGTCCTTTGTCTGGATCAATACCTGTAAACTCTGGTTGATCCAGGAAGATAATGAATGGTAAAAAGGAGAAGTATCTGGCAGCAACTGTTTAAGCGAAATTGCGATGCCAGCAAAGCTGAACATTGATGTCGTTGTAGAGAATTCTTTTTAATCTTTGACGGGAGAAAACGATTGCTGAATTGCTCTGTTAAGTGAAGTGCCTGTTCGTGTGGCAGCAAACTGTTGGTCTCGAAGTGATTCGCTGAGCATGGAAGCTGAAGATGCTTTGGCATGCTCTGAATTCGCAGCATACCTGCACTGTGCAGTGCTAGAGAAAACCGAATTCTGCTGACCAGGTGCAGAATACCTGCACTCGGTAGAGAAAACGCCCGTCTGCATTCTGCTGTATCAGGTGCAGGTGAAGCAGAGCTTTAACCGTGAAAACACCTGCCGGGGAGTGCAGGTATGCTGCGAATTCAGTCAAAACACCTGATCTAATAAGGCGGATGTATTTTATTTGTGACCAGTCTAAACACCTGCCGAGAGCCAATCTCATTGCATGATGAGCACTAACTAGACCATGATGAATGATTGAACGAAGCAATCAGTAGTACTGTGAACTCGCGCATAGGGAAACAAAAGGAACAAATCAGTTCTAGCCGGTGTTTTGAATCGTGGCCTATGGCATTTAGCGACCTGTCTTCTCAATTAGCTAATCGTTGGCTAAACCATTCTATAGCGGCTCAATTGTAAATGGGAGCAAATACCTTGACCTTCCTCATCCTCAAATAGCTAATTTTTGACTAAATCACGCTATAGCGGCTAAATTGTAATGGAAGCAAATACCTATACCTTCCTCAAACAGCTACATACGGAGCTAGCTGCAGCTGTAGAAGATTTAAAACCCTGGTTATATATCAATAAAAAAATGTACAAATCCCACCCTTGCACCATGTAGGCCTGGTAGCCAAAGACTCAACAAGACTCGGCAGCATGAAGAAAATAGTGGTGCTGTAGAAAGACAAGTATCAATGGCAGATTAACAGTATAAAACACACATGCTCATAGAATTTATTTTGTGTATACAAATACTACTTATTATAAGCAGCATGAACAAATTTATGTGCTTGACTGTGGTCCCATTCAATAGAAAAGAGCCAAACTATTGTACTGCTTGGCTGTGCAACTTGTCTAGAGATGATGTGGCTTGGCTTAAAGCCAAGTTTACTGGCCTTGCTCTAAAAAGTGCTACATGCCTGCTGCCTGCCTAGTGGATTTGTTGCTATCAGATTAGAATAATATGTTGTGCTTTGTACCTTTGTATTTCCAACACTTTAACAACACTGCTTTGTGCTTTGTGCCTTTCTTTTTTGATCTGAGCTGCTAAATTATCTCTGCAGATGCAGACCCCAGTGGCGCGCGAGCCAGGAAGGCGTACTGGCTTGAATTTATACGATTGCAAAAACTGTGGGGGAAGGGTGCTTGAGTTGGAAAGTGATGGCAACGTTTTCTTCAAGTGTGAGCACCACGATCAGCATGTCAGTGTTTTGCTTTTTTGTTCAATGTTTTTCGCCGTCTCTATGAGAGAATATAGAGTCCATTCTTTATGTAAGTGCTTATTCCCTTGTTTTTGAAATGCAGGACGGAGGTAGTTGCCCCTTCTTCATCTGGGGCATCGACAAGTATAGGAAATTCCTTCGAAGACATTATCTAAATGATGAAACAGTGGGCGCCTCTCTTCCAGCGACAAGTGTGACAAGTAATCCAGGTGCAGGAACTGGAACATCAGTTCAGCAGGGATTTTCTAGATCCAACCAGCAGGCTGGCCTCCCCAGGGCCAACCTAGATGCATCTTTCCAGCGTGCGGATGTTGTTACACAGAGGCAGCTGAACGAGTCGATAATGAAGGTTCAACAGGACACCAATGCCAAATATGGCTATGTCCATGAAGCAGCACCTCCAGGTACATGCTGCATTGTTTGGCAATTGCATGGTTTGCATGCCTGTTCTTTCTTTGGAAACAGGGGCAATTTTGCCAGCATTAGGGGCAATGATGCAATTACCTCAATGTTAATGTTTGTTGATATTGTTCCCTTGGCCAAAGTATCAGACCTCAGTGGTTTGGCCAAAGTATCAGACCTCAGTGGCGGAGGTCAAGGCTCTAGACACAAGACTTCGGAAGCGGTATAAGCGCTTGGGCACTGCTATTCACAAACTTCAATCCCAGGTAGAAGAAAATAATGAGACTTCATTTAGGAGAGATGTCTTCCTGAGTGTGGGTACTATTGCCATTGCCATGGTCGTTTGTTTTCTGCTAATTTGGTACTTTGAAAAATAGATTGATCAGTATCAGTCTGCTGCTGGCTGCTCTTATTAAGACCATTCACTATTGCTGCTGGCTGCTTTTGTTAAACAATTAAGACCACTTTGTTATTGTTACACAATTGAACATCTTAATTGTCTGATGCGTTAGCATAATGCTGTTGATTGATCTGAATGAATTATGTTATGCACTAAATTCTACGTTCAATTAGGCGTCAAACAACCACTTACCTGCTAAAACATGTATTTTGGGGTAAAACTGTCGGCATAGTAACCCGAGTCCCGTTTTAGAGACAAACATCCTTTTGTTTGCCCTAACATCCACTTTGTTGCCCTAGCATCCTCAACTTCCATCGTTGGAACCTGAGTCCCATTTTATTTTCAACATCCTCCTAGGTATAAAAACATCTATTTTAGAGGTAAACCTCAACTAGGTTGCAAACATCCAATTTACAACCAGTCATCCACTTTTTTGTGCAAACTTCTATTTTAGGGGAAAACTTCCATCCTAGCTGTAAACATCCATTATAGAAACAAAACATCCATTGGGAAAACATACATTTTAACAGAACTCATGCGTCCAAACTTCTATTTTATCGACAGAAATTTATTTTAGAAGCAGATGTGTGCAAACATCCGTTTATGTGTCGATGGACTGAAATTTATGTGCTTGACTGTGCAGATTCAAAAATGGATTCAAAAAGTTATGTTTGCACACATCTGCTTCTAAAATAAATTTAAGTTCATTGACACATAAACGGATGTTTGCACACATCTGCTTCTAAAATAAATTTCTGCCGATAAAATGAAAGTTTGGACACATGAGTTCTGTTAAAATGGATGTTTTCCCAATGGATGTTTTGTTTCTATAATGGATGTTTGCAACCAGGATGGAAGTTTTTCCCTGAAATGAAAGTTTGCACAAAAAAGTGGATGGCTGGTTGTAAATTGGATGTTGCAACCTAGTTGAGGTTTGCCTCTAAAATGGATGTTTTTATACCTAGGAGGATGTTGAAAATAAAATGGTACTCAGGTTCCAACGATGGAAGTTGAGGATGCTAGAGCAATAAAACGGATGTTAGGGCAAACAAAAGGATGTTTATCTCTAAAACAGGACTCGGGTTACTATGCCGGCAGTTTTACCCCAAAATGCATGTTTTAGCAGGTAAGTGGTTATTTGACGCCTAAGTGAACGTAGAATTTAGTGCATAACATAATTCATTCAGATCAATTAGCAGCATCATGCTAACACCTCAGACAATTAAGATGTTCAATTGTTTAACAATAACAAAGTGGTCTTACTTGTTTAACAAAAGCAGCCAGCAGCAATAGTGAGTGGTCTTAATAAGAGCAGCCAGCAGCAGACTAGCAGACTGATATTGATCAATTTATTTTCCAAAGTACCAAATCAGCAGAAAACAAACGACCATGGCAACGGCAATAGTACCCACACTCAGGAAGACATCTCTCCTAAATGAAATCTCATTATTTTCTTCTACCTGGGATTGAAGTTTGTGAATAGCAGTGCCCAAGCGCTTATACCGCTTCCGAAGTCTTGTGTCTAGAGCCTTGACCTCCGCCTTGACGTATGATTCTTTGGCCAAACCACTGAGGTCTGATACTTTGGCCAAACCACTAAGGTCTTCTACTTTGGCCAAACCACTGAGGTCTTCTACTTTGGCCAAGGGAACACCTGACAAAAATATCAACAAACATTAACATTGAGGTAATTGCATCATTGCCCCTAATGCTTGCAAAATTGCCCCTGTTTCCAAAGAAAGAACAGGCATGCAAACCATGCAATTGCCAAACAATGCAGCATGTACCTGGAGGTGCTGCTTCATGGACATAGCCATATTTGGCATCGGTGTCCTGTCGAACCTTCATTATCGATTCGTTCAGCTGCCTCTGTGTAACAACATCCGCACGCTGGAAAGATGGATCTAGGTTGGCCCTGGGGAGGCCAGCCTGCTGGTTGGATCTGGAAAATCCCTGCTGAACTGATGTTCCAGTTCCTGCACCTGGATTACTTGTCACACTTGTCGCTGGAAGAGAGGCGCCCACTGTTTCATCATTTGGATAATGTCTTCGAAGGAATTTCCTATACTTGTCGATGCCCCAGATGAAGAAGGGGCAACTACCTCCGTCCTGCATTTAAAAAACAAGGGAATAAGCACTTACATAAAGAATGGACTCTATATTCTCTCATAGAGACGGCGAAAAACATTGAACAAAGAAAGCAAAACACTGACATGCTGATCGTGGTGCTCACACTTGAAGAAAACGTTGCCATCACTTTCCAACTCAAGCACCCTTCCCCCACAGTTTTTGCAATCGTATAAATTCAAGCCAGTACGCCTTCCCGGCTCGCGTGCCACTGGGGTCTGCATCTGCAGAGATAATTTAGCAGCTCAGATCAAAAAAGAAAGGCACAAAGCACAAAGCAGTGTTGTTAAAGTGTTGGAAATACAAAGGCACAAAGCACAACATATTATTCTAATCTGATAGCAACGAATCCACTAGGCAGGCAGCAGGCATGTAGCACTTTTTAGAGCAAGGCCAGTAAACTTGGCTTTAAGCCAAGCCACATCATCTCTAGACAAGTTGCACAGCCAAGCAGTACAATAGTTTGGCTCTTTTCTATTGAATGGGACCATAGTCAAGCACATAAAAACTTATTTAGAGAACGAAGTAGGCTGCATCTAGCTATCGTTCATTACATTTTAAAGAACCACACTCTGAGGAATCAAATGCACGTTGCACGTCGCATGATTCAGCTTACAGTTTCAGTCCAGAATGAATGGCAACTACACCACCCATGAGGTTCTCATATTCCACCCTCTGGAATCCGGCTTCCTGAATCATCTGAGCAAACTTTTCCTGCAAAGGTACAAATCTGGTCAGCATGTAAGTCACTCACCCGTCTTCTAGCTTAACATCTATCCCAGCAAAAACACTGCCCGTTTTGCAAGGTACTAATTAATCTTGCATAAACCCAAAGATGTTTGAAGTAGAAAATGCCAAAAAGAATGTAATCATATGTTCATGTTTGTCGATAACAAACAAAAGTGCTATTAATTCACAGCATCATTACCTGATTTGGAAACCGACGGATGCTCTCAACCAAGTATTGATACGACTGCCGATCACCAGCAACCAGCTCTCCAATAGTCGGAATCACAGAAAACGAGTAAACATCATAGCTGAAAAAAAAGGCAGCAAAATTGAAAGAGAACAGAAAAAAGATATTGTAGGACATAACACTTGTTCTACTTTCTTCCACTGCCGATGAGAGAAAAGAAAAGCTCACACTGTTCACACAAGGCCCTAGGCAAGGGCAACATTAGCAAATATTTTTTCAAGGAACAAAAGAACTACATCACTGCCCTTTTCCATTGACATTAATAGACAGGAAAAAACGATCACTTTCGGAAACCCTTGAACATTGTTTAACACAGTGCTGGTGGCAATTTGTCAACATGGTTGGCACGAATTGTGACTTTTTGGAAACTAACTGTGAGATAGTTGAAAACATTGTAGCCCATGTCTTTTGTTGTTTAACTTTATCTTTTCTATCTTGCATGAAGAAGAATATTAAAGGCATGATTGACGAAACCTACATGTCTTTAAAAACAGGGACATCCACATGACTCAACTCCAAGCATAGGAACCTGCCCCCTCGCTTTAGAACCCTGAAACAAGACAATTGATGTGACAGCAATAAGATTTTAGGACCATAAACTAAGCAAAAAGACTTGAAATATGCCAATTAATGTGACAGTAATGAAATTTCAGATCCATCAACTAAGCAAACATGGTAGAACATGAAAAGCTTAATCCATGATACTGCACATGAAGACGAAAAACTTAATCCAAGGATACGGCGCATGAAAAATAGAGCAACGCCCTGTTCGCTTGAGACAGTGGGGACATCCAGCTCGCGACATACTTGAAACATGGGCAATAATAGCTGTTAGGTTTCTAAATTAGCCAACCTGTAAGCTTCTGATAGAGATTTCTCAATGTGCGTCACATTTCTGATCCCAAATGCGATAGTGTAACCATCCATAGATCCATCCTCAAAACTCAGAGCTTCTGCATCTCCTTGTATCCAGCTAAGACAATGTTCTTCGCTATGCCCTGAAAATAAAAATCAACTGTTGAACAACATAATCCACACTTGAGATAGAGACGACAAACTATATTACAAAGTTGATGCTTGAGACCTCTTTCTGCAGCACGCTTTTTCCCAACATTTAGCATATTTGGATTAATGTCACAGACGTAAATGTGGGTGTCTTCTTCGGTTTCAGTAAGAGTACCCTGCATAGCTCTGTGACCCACGCTCTTAATTCTTTCCAGTACATGAAAAGCAACATCGCCTGAAGTCATAAAAATGACATCAACAGTCATTGAATTTTTTTTCCTACTACAAATTTCTGCCAGTACAAGAACTCCTGGCAATAGAACCTGGGGCCTGTTTGGTTGGCAATTTTTTTGGCGAAATGCTACTGTAGCATTTTTGTTGTTATTTAGTAATTAGTGTCCAATTATAGTCTAATTAGGCTTAAAAGATTTGTCTCGTAGATTTCGTCTAAACTGTGTAATTAGTTTTATTTTTTATTTATATTTAATGCTTTATGCATGCGTCTAAAGATTCGATGTGACGGAGAATCTTTGAAATTTTTGGCAAAATGAAGTGAACTAAACTGGCTCCTGTCAGCAGAAAGCAGAAAACAAGAAGCATAAACAAGACACATGGTAGCAACTGAAAGGACTATGGTAGCATTGATTAACATTTGTACGGAAACAATGCTGGGCTCTCAGAAGGACTAACTACCAATATATACTGATTATATAGATAGATTGAATTGAAGATTATTCAGATAGAATTAATAATGTTTACGTTACTGGTAAAAGTTTGTGTTTGTTATTTCCATCGTGCAGCTGAAAGCAATGAGGGAAGGGGATGGATGTGCATTGCCTGTTCCACCAGCCACATCGAGATGCTTCATCCCCGGAAAGGGATTCAACTTGGAAATAAGCCTGAAAGAAAAGAAACAGAGTTTGAGTGATAAAGGGAGTTGGTTGGATTGTGAAGATAAAAGAAACGGAAAGAGTAAGCAGCAGCAACCTGTCCTTCCACAGCCTATGCAGTCCGACGCTCATGACATCGTTCATGAGGTCGTAGCTGGAAGCCACGCTGCTGAAAACGTTGCCAACCAATTTGCTCTTTTCCTCTTCGCGCACCTGCTTGTACCCTGGTGAACTACGAGATTTTAGGATCTATCTATATAAGCGGGAACAATGGATACAAGCAATGTGTACCGAAGCTGGTGGCGTGGGAGTGGAGGAAGGCTGCCGCTGTTGGGATGCTTGGGGCCTGAGCCTGAGAGGGAAGGAGTAGGCGTCGTTGGAGGCTCCAAGACGCTAGCCTCCTTGCGGTCTGCATCAGGGGCGGATCTAGTAATGGGACCTGGTGGGCGCTCTTCGCCGGGGAAGAGATAGGCGACGGCCTCGGCACCTGGCGTAGGGTGGCGGCGGCGGTAGCCCACCCAGTCGTCGCATACAGAGAGGGAGGGAGGGAGATATATATATATATATATATATATATATATATATAGAGAGAGAGAGAGAGAGAGAGGGAGCGAGCGCACGCTGTGTGAAGGCGACGGATGCAGCGACAGCGGCGGCGAACGGAAGGGAGGAACATGAGGAAGGAGACGGAAACGAGGACGGTTGGGCTCGAGATGGATGTTTTTCAATTTGCTACTCCATCTTTATCAAATTGTGTAGTTTTTCTATAAATTTATTAGATATACATAATAAAATTACTCCATCTGTTTCAAATTATATAGGCATTTTGATTTTTCTATATGTACTTAGATATACACAGGAAAAAACCAAAATATCTTACAATTTAGAACCGAAAACATATGTGTTTAGAAAAGTTATTAAAACAACTTAAAATTTAAAACGGGTGCAGTACCTCTAGTTAAAAACCAACTGGTCTTAACATTGTGGCACAATAAAAACAGTTAAAACCTAGTAATATGGATACATCTATAAGGACTACATGAGTCATGCATATTGTTCTTGGTCTTTATTCTAACAAGTTAAATGTTCGGTTCGGCTCGTTTGCTACCTTAAGTCAGCTCATGATCGAGGAGAAAGAAAAAAAAATATATTAGAATCGATAATGAAATATGGTCAAATTATCAACATGATTTCATAGAGAAATGGAAGGAAAAAAAGCTAATCTGAATTAATACATGTTGATCGTTGAAGACTTGGATAGGATTAGGAGTCCAGGACAATGCTAGATTTCAAGTTTTCAACATCCTGGATTGGATCTTAGAAGACGATGAACCAATGTTCGTGCACTATCCTACTAGGTTTGGTTAGGCTTGTATCGAATCTTGGGAGTCTCCGCATCGACGTGGTAGTATTCAGTGGCTGCCTGCTAGCGCTTTAAACTATTCTACAGTCAGTTATCCACTGTCTAAATCATGCTATAGCGGCTAAACTGTAAATGGGAGCAAATTAGACCTTCCTCAATTAGCTACATACGGAGATAGCGGCAACTGTAGCTGAAGATTTAAAACCCTGATTATATATTAGCAAAAATGTATAAATCTCACCCTTACACCATGTAGACCTGGTAATGAAAGACGAACAAAAGACTCAACAACACTCCGAAGCATGACGAAAATAGTGGTATTGTAGAAACACAAGTGACAACGAATAATGCTCATACGGGAAGCACTGTTTCACTGGCTACACCTATACCATTTTGTTAAAGGTAGTTTCGATATTTCTCATTTCCAACTTGTAGAATTAGTTTAAACATTGATTCTTTTTCAACTTTCTCCTTCCTAGTGACATTGATGATATGTGCCCGTCCGATATTTCTTCTAGGACTCTAATTGTTGCTACGTGGGAAGGCTATTTTGTTCTTTTGGGGTGAATGTGTGTGTGTGTGTGTGTTTAATAAGTTGGGGTGAATGTGGTTAACCGTTCCTTTTGGTTCAAACTGTGCATATTGATGTGCTGTAATCGCGGCTTTTGATGGAGGTTATTTTGGTTGTTTGGAGCATGAGCGCTATACAAAATATTTAAGTGAAATGGTTGTTAAATTTGCACTAAAAATAGTGTTTGTATTGATGAATCAGACTCTATTCTTGTGTTATACTGGGCTTATTTCTCCTAATCTGGGCCTTATTTGGGCTATGTTCTTCCTGTGAGTAACTGCGATACGTGTGGAGAAAGTTGAGACGAAGCCGCCGAACGACCGCCGGACGGCAGCCAAGCAAAGACGAAGCCGAACCGACGAGGAGCACGGAGACTCGGCGAGCTACACCCACAGCCACGGAGAAGCCGCGCGACTCGCAGAGAAGCAGAGGAGATGCTTCTCGAGGAGCTGCTCCGGTGCCAGATGCACGAGTGGTACCCGGCCTTCCGCCGCCACTCCATCCGCACCGTCATCATCCCGCTCCCCGCCGCCTTCGTCCGGTACCTAGTCGGCCAGCCGGCCTACCCCGACCTCGACGCCGACGCCGACGCCGACACTGACGACGAGCCGCTCCCGTTTCTCCTCCCCGCGATAACCTCCGGCCGCCAGCCCTTCGCGCCCATCCACGCGCACCACCCCGACCCGGTCTCCCTCCTCAACTCCGACTTCTTCTTCGGCTCCAGCAACGAAGACGTCTTCGACCCCGACGCCGACCACCCGCTCCGCCCGGAATTCTCGGAGCTGGAGGCGGCCATCGACGCCGCCATCGCCGAGCTAGGCGGCGCCGCGCTCCCCAAGCTTAACTGGAGCGCGCCCAAGGGTGCCACCTTCATGTCTGCCGATGGCACGACTCAGTGCACGTGCTTCGCCGAGGTTGCCATGCTGCTCCGCTCCTCCGATTGTGTGGCCCACGACCTCGCCTCTGCGAGACAATCATGCGAGGATTTCGTGCGCCCGGAGGGTGCTCGACGGAATGCCCAAAAAGTTAGTGCCGGTGCCGAGGAAGTGGCTCGACCAAATGCCGATGAGACTCATGGCAGGGAAGGCACCAATGGAGTTCAATTCAAGCAAGATAGGTGAGGAGGAAGGCAAGACAAATGATGAGGACTGTGATGTTGAAGCTGCAACAGAAGAACGTAACGAGAATACTTGGGTGGATGATGGGTTCCAATACTACCTCGCCCTCCGCAAGTGGCACCCAGGCCTATGCCCTGAGTCAGAGTTCCGATGTTTCGTTCGGGAGAGGAAGCTGGTTGCTGTGTCCCAGAGAGACCCATCAGCTTACTACCCATCACTGGCTGGATGGAGTTCTGAGGTGCAACCGAAAATCGAGGCTTTCTTTGATGAAGTGATTGAGCAACAGTTTGCTTCAAACAATTATACGTTTGATGTGTATGTGAGGACAGATGGGCGGCTCAAGCTGATAGATTTCAATCCATGGGGTGGTTATACCTTGCCGTTGCTGTTTACTTGGGAGGAGCTTGAGGAGGAGGGGAGAGGGCCTGAGCTGGAGTTTCGGGTGGTCATGCAGCAGGGTGCAGTGAGGCCAGGATTGATGACAGCAGTGCCGTATGATATGCTTGATTGGGGAGAGGGGAGTGGCTGGGATGTTTTTCTGAAGAAGGCTGATGAGGAGCTTGACAGACAGATGAACTCACTAGATGATGATTCATGATTGCATTTCAGAAAAAAAAAAAGATGTTTGAGGGTGTCAAGTTTCCTTTTGTTATTGCTTATTAGTAACTAAAGTATACAAGGTAATAAAAAGTTGAATGGGGAAAGTAATAGTTTTTTTTACTTTGTAGACTCTATCCTGCACCGATGTTCTCCATTTTTGCTATACATATTGTCGGCGTAAAAACATGTCAATGCGCTGAGCACACAGCAAGCTGGAAGGATCTGCTTGACGGAGTAAGGCTGGAGATCCGCTTGGCTTCAACGCAGGACCAGTCGATCCTGTGAATTCCTCCCGAGGGCGTGCCAGTCAATTTGACCTGCAATTGACAAGGAGAGAAAGTTTATCAGTAATTTAAGGTGGAACATGCCGGTCTTACTCAGACAGTTCCAAGTGTGCCGCTTCGGGAGCAGCCAATGTTAGCCCACTGGATCCATGGGTTGGCAACACCGATGATCCAGCGGGCCAACAGCCAGACGGGAAAAATCGATCGAATAGCTGACACGAGAAGAAAATTGGCGGTTAAGGACTGTAACACTCGCAGGTTGTGATTATTTTTATGATGACGAATATGATGCACACAGATGTAAGTAAAATCATCAGCTAGATAAAATATAACCATTATAAAGCATTGAGCCGATGAGTCCGACGAGAGAATATAACATGCAAACAAATCGACTGTCTAATACGAACAATTCTACAAACGCTCCGAATCTAATCCTCTATCATCAACAGTGAGGTTCGACCGGATCGATGCAGCTATGATGATAACAATAAACTAAAGCCAAAGAATTCACAAAACCATTCATACCTTGATAGGTTTCTGAAAGACATGCTATATCTGGAAGGCGCAGGCAAATCGGCTAAAAGAGCCGATTTCGGTAGAAAAAGGGTCACAGCATGTGAACAATCGACTATTCAATACGAGTAGACCTATCAACTCCTCAAACCTAACCTATCATCTTTAACAGTGGGGTTCGACCGGATCGATGGTAACCATAATAAATATAACAGATTAAATCTTTAAAGAAAACAGATCTAGTCATATTTAACATGATCATGAAGACATACTATGAGCATTAAAGGGCAGGCGATCAGCTATTTAGCCGATGCAGGCACAACAAACAGCTAAGGTCACGCTAGATCGGGAACAAATCTACCAACTAGCGTCCTCCAATCTAAAATGTCATCAGTGGGGATCGACCGGATCGTTGCAGCCATAATAGCGAACTATA
Source organism: Miscanthus floridulus (assembly GCF_019320115.1). Lineage (NCBI taxonomy): Eukaryota > Viridiplantae > Streptophyta > Magnoliopsida > Poales > Poaceae > Miscanthus > Miscanthus floridulus. The sequence goes on along the minus strand of NW_027096512.1, from coordinate 13,592 downwards.
GACCAGATTTAACTAGCCAGCAAACCTCTTCAAGATCATACGTGCCTTAACCGCGTACTATGCACGATCAAGATCGAGGTAGAACAGCCAATAAAACGTAACTCGTCGCTCAAAGTAAGAAATATCACATTGTCACAAAGCAAATGACAGACTAAAAGGACATGAGGCCGATCTAGTTCGATCTTAATCGGGCAGGTTGATGTTGCTGAAAAACTATTGACAGTAAAAACATCAGCAAGATCGGTAACTTAATGAATCTATTCGAAGGACGCCACCCTTAGGTAGAGCCGATAACTTGATCTTAATCTAATTCGAGCAGTGGAGATCAAACTTAACCGATGCAGCCGTACTTGAACTAGATAAAGATCGATAACTAGCTTATACTAGAGCTTGCAGTGGAGGTCGAACTTAACCGATGCAGCCTTACAAACCAAAGTATAAGCCATGACGGTACTTACAGACAAGCCGGAGTTCGGCCGAACCGATGTAACCTTGCTTGTTGAAGAACTCGTCGAGATCTACACTACTCCTACTCTTAAGGGTTGGCATGAAACCAAAAAAAGTAATTTGTATTTATTGATTGGATGTGCTTTTACAATAGCCGGGGTCCAATATTTATACCCGGAGCCTAAGCATGAATCCTACCCAAGTACGACTCCTTATAATCTTTGGTATAAAAGAAAATATTCCTAACTTAAGATAACTTGGACCCTAATCTTTCCATTTTTTAGAGTCCGACATGTCTTTCCCGACGCCAACCGTAGCTTATTATCGTTATCTGTTGGCGTTATATGAAGAGAGCCGATTCCAGTGCTGCATTTGAATCAGCTGATATTGACCCTTATGCAATTGATTCCTTGATGACACGATCTTGGGAGCTTCGAGTTCTCGCGCTCTTCTACCCAAATTTTGGTGTAAACACATGCCCCTAATTTTGGGATAAAAGTAATTTTATTCCAAAATTACCACGTCTGTACTCCCGATAGATCTGTAGTCACAGGTAGAGAATCTTGATCTAGGGTCTACTATCTGTCACCGTTTTTACCTACTTATGAGCCCATGCTTCAAAACTTTATGAGGGCATCATTGCTTCATAGGTGCTTGAATTCATCTTTCTAGACCGACTATAAATGTCTATCCGACTCTAGCGAGAACAACTCAGTTATGTTTCTCTTCTACTTGCTTCCTCGAGTGCCCTTGGCTCCGCCAGACCCTCCATGGTCTAAATCCTTGCTTGAGGATCTTGAGTGGTTAGAAGAACTCTTGTACATAGGGTGATTGTGTCACTCATTTTAGCGCCTTGTCGAGCAAGGGGGTCAACTACTGCGGTCAGAAGAGTTCTTGTGACATCACCTGAGTTTTCTCACCATGATCGCAGAGATGTTCTAGTGTTTGCAAGGGCTAAAATGTGTGGACACCTTCTCCTTGTTTGCTTCATCAAATGCCCATCGGGGAAACCACATACTTCTTTTCCATGGTTTCCCAGCCACCAAGAAATGGGCATCTTTTAGCAGGCGTCTTTCTTTCCCATTGTTTCCCAGTCACCGAGCAATCTGTTGGGTATATGGGCATCTTTTAAGTAGGTGGCCTTTCCTCTTCCGCTGACACAATTCTATCAGCGGACTGATATGACTTGGTCCATGATGACCTTTGGTCTTGTGGGGATCCGGACTCCCTTCAATCCAAAGAAGTCTTAGTGGGTTGATCGTCAGTTAATGTAAACCTTTTGTTTCAATCCCACGATATTTTGTAACTATGGAAAACAATAAGTCCGAATCTGTTGTCTCTTCGTGATCCGTCCCCTAAATTTCTAAAGTGTCGATCCATTTCCATATCTGACTTTAATTCTATAACCCCGACGAAGCCTATGTTCTCACCTTCCGGGCTATATATACGGGCCACGACTATGGATCAAAAAACAACCTGCTTCATCCCAAATCTTCCGTATCCTTGGTGTGATTTTGCTTTCTCATAGGTTCGAAGGCATGGAGAGCGGTAAGAGGTCTGCTGAGGAGGCCTTTAACGGGTCTGTGTCACCACGCCAGCGTCTTCGTCGTCAGGAGGGTGTAACCCGGGATGCTCCCATCGTCTCAGAACATAGGGCCGATTCCGCTCAACTTCCATGGTCGTCTTTATCAACAATTCGTCGCTCGCTCCCCTGCTACTCGAGGAAGCAGATCGACAACGATGATCTGATCGCATCCATCGATCGGGCTAGCCAAAAGCTCTCCAAGTGCCTCTCCGTTGTAGAATCGGCTCTGACCACCTTGGTTCAGCGCCGATCAACCTCCGAGGCCAATCAAGTGGAGGAGAGGTTGGCCAAGGCCGAGGCCAGAATCATGGGTAAGATGCCTACCATAATTTTCTGTCTCTTCTTAGTTTTTTGTCTTCAAGATCTTGATTATCCCTTCTTCAAATCTTTCTAGATCTATCGGCCTAGTTGGAAAGCCTTCGATCAGCTGCGGAGTACGCGACAGGATTTGTCAACGCTAGAGGTGTCGTGCCGGTGGTTCTCTTGTATGACGTCCCGAACCGCATTAGAGAAATTGCTCTTCACGGTGTTCATCATGGTGCTGCCATGGCACGGGCTGCTGCGCAAGCTCGCTCTGGCCACGAGCTTCGACTTCTTCCCCATGGTTTTTCAGCCACCGAACACCCTGAGGATCATGAGCGCCTAGTCAAGGACTTCTTCAACGCCGCCAACTCCGTGGCCCTTGCTACCTAGGCCGAAGATATAGTGAATAAAGTGTTCCCCGGCCTTTAGCTTGTAATAGGAGAAGCTGACAAACAATTTCTTCGTTTTAATTAGTTTCTTGTACTCATATTCTATGTACCAATCTGTGTTTGTTCTTGCTCTTATAGGTGATATATATCGTACCGGCTTTTACCCCTTCGGGTTTATTTTTGAACTAGAGGCGATACCCTTCTGGTATCGGCTATTAGAGCCGATGACCGAACAAATCGGTTATCAAGTATTAATCCAAACGCTAGGATAATATTTTCTTTTGATATTTTTTATTGATTGCTCTGTCAAACTCTTCTTCTCCTCCTAGTGTTTTCAAAATATAAGCATTACCGGACGCACAACGATTAATCCGATAAGGTCCTTCCCAATTAGGTGACCATTTTGTCGAACTTGCTGTCCTTTGACCCGATCGGCAATTTCACTTTTCAGACTAAGTCTTCTTTAGAAAATTGTTTGCTCTTGACTTTTTTATTATAATACTTTGCAATCCTCAATTTATTGGCTTCGATATTCTTAAGAGCACGTAGCCGATGGCAACTCAAGTCTTCTAAGTCATCTATCATAAGATTCTTGTAGACTTCGGCTGACAAATTATTTTGCAATGTGACACGCCTCAATCTAGTTTAAATTTTCTAAGGAAGGACTGCATTATGACCATACACAAGTTCATAAGGTGCCGTTTTAATCGATACATGACAGGCCATCCTATATGCCCATAGTGCCTCATTAAGCGTTGAATGCCACTTCCTTGGCTGCTCTTCAAATCTTTTTCCTGATCAACTTAATCATAATCTGATTGGACGCCTCTGCCTGGCCATTAGCCTGAGCATAGTAAGGAGAAGAATTTAACAACTTAATTCACATACTGGCAGCAAAATTTCTAAACTTTTCTGATGTGAACATTGTCCCTTGATCGGTAGTGATAGTTTGAGGAATCCCAAAACGATACACAATATGTTCCTTAACAAAATCAACCATGTTATTTGAGGTTATCGTCTTCAAAGGAATTGCCTCAACCCACTTAGTGAAGTAATATGTTCCTACCAATATGAACTTATGTTCTTTACTTGAAGGCGGAAAAATCTGGCCAATTAAATCAATTCACCAATCTCAAAATAGCCATGGTTTGATTATTGGATTCATAGCCGATGCGGGTGATTTCTGAATATTACCAAAACGTTGACAATTTTAACACTCTTTATAATATTCAAAATAATCTTCTAGTATTGTTGGCTAGAAATATTCGGTCCTGCGAATAATCCACTTCATCTTATAGCCGACTGATGAGCTCCACATATTCCTTCATGTACTTCACCCATCAACACCTTAGCTTCTTCTTGATTTAAGCATTTAAGCAACACCCCATCGACTATTTTGTAATATAACTGATCATCTAGCAAAATATACTTAGTCGATTTATATCTTGGCCTCCTAGTAACCTTTTGTGATGGATTCTTAAGGTAATCAGCTATTTCAACTCTCCAATCATTATTCGAGGTCTCACTACTTAGGATCTCTTGAAACACTCGATAACCTGACGCACTTTGAGTTAAACGATTAGCCTCTTGATTCTGTGCTCTCGGAATATGCTGAAGAGAGACATGAGGAAATTCCTTGAGCAATCTTTGGCACTCGTCATAGTACTCCCTCAGAGTATCTTCTTTACATTCATATAGGCCGATCAACTAATTAATAATTAACTGTGAATCTCCAAATATTTCAATTGCCTCGGCCTTTACTTTATAGAGCAGTTGAAGTCCCTTAAAAATAGCTTCATATTCTGCTTGGTTATTGGTAATCATTGGTTCAGTTGGAAAAGCAAACTCAAAACTTGCCCCCCGAGGTGAAATAATAACAATACAAATGCCACCACCTTACTTGCATGACGATTCATCAAAGAATAACGTCCAAGGTACCGGGTCTACATAGCCAATACTTGCTTATGATGCTGGGTGACAAAATCGGCTATTACTTGCCCTTTGACTGCTTTGGCTAATTCGTACCTCAAGTCAAATTCCGATAACGCAAAAATCCACTTCCCCATTCTTCCATTTAATATTGGCATTGATAGTATGTGCTTGATCACATTAGCTTTGGAAACAACTGTACACTCAGCCGATAATAAATAATGTCGTAACTTAGTGCAAGAGAAATATAAGCACAAGCATAACTTTTTTGATGTGAGAATATCTTGTTTCTGGGTCCAGAAGCCTTCTACTTAGATAGAAAATAACTCGTTCTTTTCCTTCAAACTCTTGCATCAAGGCCGATCCAATTGTTTGGTCATTGGCCGATACGTACAACTTAAAAAGCTTACCTTGCTGAGGAGGGACCAACACAGGTAGATATTTCATATATTCTTTTATCTCCTCAAACGTCTTTTGTTGTATGTCACCCCACTTAAATTCTTGATCATTTTTCAACTTCAACAAGGGAAAAAACGACAGAACTCTTTCCGACAAATTTGAAATAAACATCCTGATAAAATTAATTTTATCAAACAAAGATTGTAACTCTGTTTTAGTAGTCGGGGGCACTGCCTCATCAATTGCTTTCATACTTTTTTTTAACCAATTTCGATTCCTCTCTCGTGGACCATGAAACCCAAAAATTATTCAGTTGATACTCCAAAGACACATTTATTACGATTCATTTTTAGACTATGTTTTCTTGTGTACTCCAAAGTCTCCCGCAAATCAGCTAGATGTTCCTCGCATCCCTTGGATTTCACTGTCACATCGTCAATGGTTTAATAAAAGGCTGTGGAGCTCCATTACTACAGCTGAAGTTGTTAGCTCAGCAGCTGGTGACGGTCTCTGGGCAACTCTAAGTCTTGCCACGTTCTTCCCGCTCATGGGTTCCGCGCAAAGAAGGACTAGGAGTGTGGAGCAGGCCAGGGAAGACGTGAAGAGGGGTTTCACCCCTGCTCTAGTGCTCTGGGCGGAGCTGTGCTGCCAGCCGTGCTGTTCACAAACTGGCGCTTCGTCCCCGTGCCATACCAGCTTCACTGTGCCAGCTTGTTCGCCCTGGTGGGCAGCTGTTCCCTCTCATGGATTGAGCTTGAGCAGCACAAGGTTGACGCAGCGGGTCTGGAAGATGGAAGGAGTATTAAGGTTTGTTCTGACGACTGCTTTTGAGCTAGTAGTCATGTAGTATGTTCATATGGATCAACATCTGTAAGATCTGGTTCATCCAGGAAGAAAACGGGTGAAAAAAGACAGTCTTACTTGCAGCAACTGTTTAGGAATTTGGGTTGGCAGCAAAACTAACTGAGCATCGATCAGTCGTTGTAAAGAATCGACCTTTGATGAATTGCTGAAATGCTGATGCGTGCGATCGAGTGAGTGTAACTCCATACGCATATGACCGGGGGGAGTATATATGATGAGTTTAATGTCTTTGTGGTTGTGTGAAAATTCAGTCCATCATCATTCAATTCGTTCTCTCTCTGGTTGTGGCACGGGGCATTTATTTAATTTCAATTCGTGCCTTCAGAGTTCAGATTGATTGATTGATGCACATGTCTGGAGATGGGTGACGAATTGACGATCGAGAACGCTTGCAATGCCAGCAAAAGCTGAATGTCGACGATGTCCGTCTTGTTGCGGTCCAGGAATAACAAGCTGGGCTGGGAACGCATGCATGCAACATGGGATGAGTGAATGCCTGAATGGGGATCATGGACGGCGCACAGGCGCCGACGGAGCCGGGAAACGAGCTCCACCTCCCGCCTCCCGCCTCCCCTCTCCGGCCCTCTCCTCTCGATCTACATATATAAATAAATGGCGGCCCCTCGCCGAGAGCTCACGAACGACGATCCTCTCCGTCCCCAAGCAAAAAGCTAGACGTAGAACGAATAGAAGAATGACGCATCAGGCCAACCAGTCGACAATGGTGGCGCTGGTCGCCGCCGTGGCCGTGGCGGCCGTCCTCGCCGGCGTGGCGTCCGCGGAGAAGGCGGGAGGCTTCGTCGTGACGGGTCGCGTGTACTGCGACCCCTGCCGCGCCGGGTTCGAGACCAACGTGTCCAAGAGCGTGGCGGGCGCGACGGTGGAGGTGGTGTGCCGGCCCTTCGAGTCGAACAAGGAGACGCTCAAGGCGGAGGCGACGACGGACGACTTTGGGTGGTACAAGCTGGAGATCGACCAGGACCACCAGGAGGAGATCTGCGAGGTGGTCCTGAAAAAGAGCCCCGACCCGGCGTGCGCGGAGATCGAGGAGCTCCGCGACCGCGCCCGCGTCCCGCTCACCTCCAACAACGGCATCAAGCAGCAGGGCGTCCGCTACGCCAACCCCATCGCCTTCTTCCGCAAGGACCCGCTCAAGGAATGCGGCGCAATCCTCCAGAAGTACGACCTCAAGGACGCATCCGACACGCCATGATATAAGGTTCAGCGTCCAGCGTCCATCGCCGACGTCGTCCGTCCATCCAATTACGTACTCAACTAACTGTCGTATATATATGCACGGTAGTAGGTCGTCCCGCGCCCGGCCGCCCGTTCGCCGGCGCCGGAGAAGATGGTAGTAGCTAGCCACCAAGTGTCGTCTGTCGTGTCGTCTACGGCTTCCGTGTTTCTGTATTGTGTTGTGTGTATGTATGTACACTGCATTGGAAGGCAGCGACAATGGGCCTCGTCAGCGCACGTACGATCCGTTTCTTTTGTTGGGCCTAAATCATCTGCATGCATGCAGATATATATACTGCTAATACTACTGCTCTTTTATTATTTTTATTATGTCTTCTCCCTCATTGAGGTCCTGTATTTTTATTAACAGAGAAAGAGAAGAGGTGTGTGTGCCTCGGGTTTTTAGTTCTTTGTGTATGTACGGCGCGTGGCTCAGCGGCAAACATGCCGAGGAAAAGAAAAATGCAAGCTGAAATGTTGATCACACTTGTTTGTTTCTGGCTTCTATAGATGGTTTTGAGAGCCAAAAGTGTCAAGAGAGGCTGAACCTAGAAATAGGATTAGCCGGTTTCCCAAACTGGTTAAGCTGATTTTGGCACTTTGTCAAAATGCATAGTTAGACTTCACCGATGTGTTCGTATCGTCGAGACCATCGAAATACATACGTGGATCATCTACTTTGAGTTTCCAGTAGGGGCTTACCGAGTCCCTCCTGTTCCCTAAAAAAAATCTAGTTTGAGTCCGGATGAAGATAACGCAATTTCAAGGGGGCTAATCGAGGAAAAGAGAGGCCTAGCCGGTTTCCAAAACCGGATAGGCTGGTTTTTCAAATTCTTCAGATTGAAGAATGGATTGCACCGTACCATTCCACTCGTTGAACTGATCAAGAAGCATATATAGATCGCTCAATTTTGAGTCTAAATGAATAAATTATGATTTTTAGAAGGTTTTTGCTCTGGACCAGCAAAAACTGGATAAGCAGGTTTTAAAAACTAGCCCAGCTGGTTTTCCTGGTCTGAGGCCTAATTGAATCTAACTCAATGGAAACTTACCAATATCATAGGAAACTTATCGATTTTGTTTTGGACACAAGATAAGAGCACCCCTTCCATATATATTATAAGATCATAGCCGATGGAGATAATCCAACTACATAACTTTCAAAAACACATCTACTACTCTTTTTAGCCTCTCTTTCCCATTTACTACCTCTCTCCATTCTTCGTCGTTGTTGCATGTCCGGTGGATCGACAACGACGAAGCCCTAGAGTGGTCAGGCCGGCTAGGGCAGCCCATCACTTGCCACACGCCTTGATGGGGTCCATCCCAGGTGTGTGTGGGGTTTTGGGTTTCAAGAGACCTTGTCGATGTATCTTGCATATCGCGCTCCTAACAAGGCTCCTCCGGCGTATCACGTTGTTCGCTAGAGGAACCTAGTAAAGTGTTCGTCTATGAGCACACTATAGGTGTCTGCCGACTTGAGGTTCGGCTATGCTAATCTTTGGCCCGCCTATATCGAGTGATCTAGCTCTTTGTCGGTGTGTGCAGTGGTGACCTAATTAGCGTCAACACACTTTTTGACGACTTCGTTGGGAACGATTGGTTCGGCTGTAGTATCTTGCGGCCGATCTTTCTGACCTAGACAATTTGGTGATTCAAATCTATCTTTCTTGTGTTCTCATTACCGTTACATATGGTCCAAAAGGCCGATTGCATCTGGTATTGATATCCTCTATCAGGATGTGGAACATGTTAAAAACCGTATAAATGGTCTGAATAGAATCTACTTAAACATAATTAAATGAGCTAAACTGTCATTTAACTCACCGTTTAGTGTAAGTCGCCGTCGCTTCTGAGGGATAGGGTTAGGACGAGTGGTGCCGTTGGGGGGCTAGGGTCTGGCCCCTCTGCACTTCAGTTATGTGGTCTTGTGGAGTATGGCGGGTTGTCATGGACTCGGATAATATGCCTGAGTGGTGGCGCTTTGCTGGGGGCTGGCTGGGGCCGGCTGCTCGCTTCGCTGTTCCGTCGGGGTCTTACCTATAGGATCAGTTCTTTATCTTATTGGTTCGGTTGTACCTAGAAACTGAAGCTGATGACGATACCTGAACCTCACAGCTACTGAAACCAAAACCACATCTGAAGACCGAAGAAACCGAAACTTCGGCTCAGTTCGCTCCAGTTCGGTTCAGTTGTCGGTTGTCGGTGCAAATGTGCCTAGTCCTGGTCCGTCAGCTCGGCCAAGAGGTGGAGGTGGCCTAGCGGCGACGTTGACCAAAGGCCTCGTGGCTTAGCTGGAGTTGAAATACTGTGCTAATTTGTTGGGAAAGGAAAATATTGTTTCGGCTGAAAAAACAAACTGAAAAATATGGATTATAAAAGAAGCGAACAGAGCCTATGTAGTACACTCCAAGTTGTTGCCATTATTATTTTAATATAGTGTAAGTCAAAATTGTACAATTTTGACCAATTTATAAGTTCTTAATAGGTGCATTGGCATATTGAATTTGATGAAGAATTTGGTGAGGAAACTAATTTGATTCTATGGATACACACGGTGTTGTCGAATTTTCGATTAATTTGGTGTGTCAAGGTGAGCATACTTAGGGCTCGACAAAATACCCGCGGCTCGCCAACTCACTCGACTCGTGTCCGGCTCGGCTCGTTTTAACTTTTTCACGAACTGAGCTGGAAGTCTAGCTCGCTGTTTTAACGAGCCAGCTTGAACCAGCTCGCGAGCTCAAACGAGCTGAGGCCTATCAGTCCATGACCATGAATCCAGAAGATGATGATGCTGGCCTAGAAGTGTACACATATTCCATTGATATGTAATCCTTATTTTCAGTTGTTTCATATGAATTTTTATTTTATAATTGTTGTAGTACTTAAATGTTGATTTATGGATTGTTTTTCCAGTGAGAAGATGATGATGCTGACATTGAATTTGTGGATTTTTCTAAGTCTGTGGTGGCAAGCAATTAGTAAGTCTGCTGAAACTGCTGGATCATGGATGGACCAGCTATGTTGCATGATTGATATTTTTTATGATCCTGATATGTATTAATCATGTATGATTGCATAATGATGAATGTCACCTTCTGAAATTATTGTGGCATAAACATTATAAACATGTGCCCTATTTTTTTAATAGCTCGCGAGCTAAACGAGTCAACTCGACCTCGCTAACGAGCTGAGCTAAACTGCCCCTATAGCTCGTAATATTAATGAGCCGAGCCGAGCTGGCTCGTTAGCCTAGAGCTAGCTCGAGCTGGACCGAGACGAGCCGGGCTGGCTCGATATCCAGCCCTATGCATACTTGACTTAGAACAAGTGACCTATAGCTACAATTTGAAACAAAGGACCAAGTTCAAGCGAAAGAACGGTAATCGATAATTGATTCTTTTTCTCAGATTGCGAAGACATATCCAGTCTCTCTCTCTATATATATATACACACACTCCTGGGAGTAATTACTTCCGTAATTAATAAATTATGTTGTGTATGTGTACATACTCATTTATCAGTTGGAGTATGTTGACATATTAAAATTAAGATACTCCAGATCTTTACCATGTGAAACAAATTTTAAAAGAGCACATATTTTTAATATAGGGAAAATGGTGTTCTTACCCTTATGCAGGAGTCTAATTGTGATTTTGCCCTTGTTTTCTCAACTTTGTGATTTTGTCCTTGCCATGGAATAAATGAATTTAAAAAATTCAAAATCTGAAAAAACAAAGACGAAAAGACCAAATTGCCCCTTATCCTTATATTTTAGACTCCACGAGGAAACTTTGCCTTTCTGACGGGCCGGCTGCATCGACCGGGGCGTTGGGGGCATCCGGCGGCGTTGGCGTTGGCAGCGCACGGCGCGCGGTGCGGCAACGGCTCTCGACGGCGGGGCTCGTCGCGCGCGGGGCGGCGACGGGGCTCGGCACGTGGCGCGCGGCGTGGGGGTGCGGGAGGGCCGTGGGGCTTGGCACGCGACGTCTCGGTGACGTCGGTGGCTGACTCGTCCAGCGGGCTCAGGGACCGGAGCCAGCCACGCCCACAGGAGTCTGCTGCTCCGGTGCCGTTGCTGGTGCCCGTGTCTTCGCTGCGCAGCTCGTCGTCCGCGGCGAGGAGGTCGGAGAAGGTCAAGGATGAAGCGGAGGAGCCAGGGAAGGCCGTCGTCGCCGTGCCGGCCGCGTCCCGGAGCTTCCGGCTGCGGAGCCTACGGAAGAGCCTTGAGGGTGAGCAGGTGGCTGCCGGGTGGCTGCCGTGGCTCAGCGCCGTCGCCGGGGAGGCCATCCAGGGGTGGATCCCGCTGAAGGCCGACTCCTTCGAGAAGCTGGAGAAGGTACTGTGGATCTTTCGGCTGAGGTTTCCTAGGTGATTCATTTCGGTTCAGATTTCGTGACTGGTTCAATTCAATAGCTCATGGGTCATTTTCCATGACAAATTTTTGCTTGCATGTGGAATTTTAGAAGGATGGTGGTTGTTGGGACTGTAATTTGGTCTAACTGGTTGGTATCTTTCTGGTATCCTTTATCACGCGTTAGTTAGTAGTAATACTCTGTTGGGTGATGGATTATGACATGAAGAATAAACTAGTATAACAGCCACCTGTTGTGAAGGTAAAGGAGGTGACTTGGGTGATCTGGTGTTTCCTTCTATGAGGCATCACATGTTTTAGCCGTCTCCGTTGTTGGTATGCGCTGTTGATCAGGAATTTGATCTCTTACTGTTTCTTTTCTGTCATCATACTCAAAAGGAAAAGTTGATTTTTTTTATTAAGAAGGGTAATGAAGCAAAGTAGTACTGGTATTGTGCTAGTTTTATGTCTGCAACAAGGGTAATGAAGCCCGTGCATTACTGCACATATGTTTGTTGCGTGACCCAGACTTGGTTCTGGTTAACAAAATGTTTAGATGCTGTGTTCCTCCAATCCTAATTCACTAGAAGCACATGTCTCATTTCCTTCTATTTTCTTTTTGAACTTTCCCACTTTAGTCTGCCAGAAGGTCAAAATTCTCAAGGATTTGCTGATTCTGTTCTTCTGCCGCCCTTTCTTCTGTTATGCATCATTGAAATAATTATTCACTCATAGTTTGAAAAAAAAATCAAGCACATGAACAGATCCATGTCCATCCAAACATTTATGTGCTTAGATGCATGTTTGTTGCTGAATGGCCTGCTATTATGCCACAAATTCTATGCTCATATCTGTTGTTTCTCGTAAGAGGACGCTATAAAACCATGTAGCTCCTTCTGTCCAAACTTTGGCCTCCTTGTGTAACACCATGCCAATCGCAGTGCATTGCCTCCCCACTGAATAATCGTTTCACCATTCATTTTTCTGCCGTTTGTTGTATTTACACATCTTATAGATGCAAGGATGCACTCCATTTTTCTTTCCAAAATCTACACTCAGCAGTTGAGTAAAGGAGATACTTTCCATCACTGCAGATGCGTACATGTCATTGGTGTCAATATGCTATTTATCGTCGAAGCAAATTGATTGTTAGTTTTCACTTACACTAACAGATACTGTATATTTTTCAGCGGTCGTGCTGGTGCTGCCTACGATCCGGAGCCGTCGCGTTTCTGTAGTAAATCTATGGTCGATCATGATGATTCACAACTGTCTTTTTATTCATGTCATTCTCTTTTTCAATTTGGTTAGTAAATACATGGTGTAGTTTTAGGGCTTGTAGTGTTACATGAACCAACTTGTATGGCGGTTACTTTTGCTAAAAAAACATGTACTGTATGACATTCCTATGTGGTAAGGCACTAAGGTTATCAGTGCATGCATCTACTTATACAGTTTGTTAACCGATGTTCTACATGCATTCTTATACATTGAAGATTTTTGGTCCCACACAAAAGATTATATCAAAATATTTCTTATGGCGTTACATCTGTCATCATTATGAACCTTTTGGTCCCAAAATTTTGAATATTTATCAATATTAAATCTGAGTTCAAATAATTGCAAGTTGTGCTAAATATGTTTGACCAAATTTAATCAATTGTCAGCATACAATAAAAAAGTATAATTCTAAATCAGGGTAAAATCACAATTAGGCATAATAAACAGGGGCAAAATCGCATGGGCATTCATGTCCTTTTGTACAAAGTTTAACACCGTTAGGGGTGGATGACGGAGCAGGGGCAAACTGGTGCTTCGTGAATGGCACAGTAGGGGTAAATTCACAAAGTCAAAAAAACAGGGGCAAAATCACAATTTCGATACAAAGCAATGGTACAAACGCAAGAGCCCCTTTAATATATTATATAATATAGTAGCATATAAAATAACTATAACCATATATAGTATACATATATACTTGTCATACATAATATCCTAGATGGTCTAGTATGATGATATACTCCATCTACATACACTTTGTCGGGCCATATACGTCCTAAATCTAGAGATATACACATAAGAGTAA
>NW_027096511.1:0-40000 GCF_019320115.1 Miscanthus floridulus | reverse complement strand
GTGTTGTGGAATATGTCCAAGAAAGCTTCGTTATGGCTTGATATGGCATCACGAATAGATTTATCTACAACTTCCTTAAAGAAATGCCTGTCTTCATCTTCAGTTGTATCCATCTATCTGTGTAATAGAACTCTTGGTAGTAGAAATTTTTGAACAATTATGTTGTCACGTGTTTTGGTGTAGGACAACAAACACTTATTCTGAAACTCTTCTGTAGCTTTGCTGATGATACTCTTATCCTCATCAGGTAGATCTTCATAATGCAGCATAAGGATATCGTTGCTGTTGTGAACTGCCATGACGATTGTAGGGTCCCACCGAGCGTGCCAGAAATGTATGTCGACATGAAATTTCATCCCATGCCAAGGACACACGAGCAAGCCAGAAGGGTCCGCTCGATGGAGCTGAAGATTCATCTAGCTTCAGCACAAGGGTGGTCGATCCTACGCACTCTTCCCAAGAAGTGACAGTCAATTTGACCCTGTAATTGACAAGGAGAGAAATCTTATCAGTAATTAAGGACAGAACATGCCGGTGTTGCCAGATAGTCTCGAATATGTGGCTCTGAAAGCCGATATGAAAGAAGATCGACTAAATAGCCGATTCTAGCATATTCGTAAGAATAAATCGGTTAAAGCTCATGGGGTTGTGTAAGAAGAATCGGTTATCATTGTTGACACTGTTTTTTGCACGTGTCAAAATAATCGGAGTGGACCAATCGGCAAGGGGAAAGTTATTGAATACTTTGATAGCCAATGAAAGCCAGTTTGTAAAAATGGTTGCCGATAGTTGGTGATGATCGATGGAAAGGTTGATTTGGACTCAGGCGTTGCCGATGAGGTTGGAGGAGTTGTTGTCGATGCCGATGAAAGGAGACTTAAAGACTACTGCCGATGAAACAGGGAGTATGCCGATGAAGGAAGACTTGAAGACTATTGCCGATGAAGCAGGGAGTCTGCCGATGAAGGAAGACTTGAAGCCTACTGCCGATGAAATAGGGAGTCTGCCGATGAAGGAAGACTTGAAGCCTACTGCCGATGAAATAGGGAGTGTGCCGATGGGAAGGACAGTGAGATTTCCATCGTAATTGAGGCGGACAGGGAAATAGATAGGAGTTGATTTCCTTTTCTGTATTTGTTAGGTTATGATTCGTGTAAGAGTCACGTGTTTCCTTAGATATGGGATTGGTGTCCTAGTTGTGTTTGGTTGTGTCTCTTTAGATCAGGGTATAAATATGGAGTAAGGGGCAATGTAAGAAAGATATATCAATCAATCAATATCAACACCAACTTTTACTCCTATTTGCATCTACTTTTCGGCGACTTCGTCAATTTGCATATTTTTCTTTTTACGAGTTCTCATTGATTCGGCGAGCTGCATCGCTTCAGTGCGATCTTCGGCGATTCTCGAGTTCCGCGTGAGCACCTCTTGGCCGTGGCTTCCGGGCGTATCGCTGTTGTTAGGACCAAAGTGTTCGTTTCTTCATCCTTGTCGATTAGCAGGTCAAATCGACTGGCACGCTTTGGATATCGATTCGGGTATTAGCCCTTTGTGTTTGCAGATCACTTTTGCATCAACACATCTTTTGGCACGCTCGGTGGGACACTTCAACCAATATGTTCAACTCCGAGATCGATCCAGGGAACATTATCGCAGTATCAGAAGAAGATCTCAAGGAAGAACAGAGGCAGGCTATGGAAAAGGCTGTAGAAGAATACAAGCAGCTTTGTCTGAGATCGTTTAGCTTGAACAAGAGTGGACAAGTCATCCAGAAGCAAGATTTGCCGTTGCCTCGGCAGGTTACCTTTGACTCCAATCCTGGTAAACTTCAAGAGATGGTTAATTCTGCAGTAAATCATGCTTTGATTAATCATTCCAATGTGCTGTCCAATACTGTTCATAATGCTGTGGTTCGAACTCTCAAAGAAGGACAAGCGGCACCACATTACGTTGGGCCTGCCTATCATCAACCAGAGTCGGCATCTGTCAAAACTTCATCGGCTCCTTCGGCCGTTGTGGGTACAGAAGTTACTTCCCCTCCAGTATTGGCAGGTTCACCTAATATACAATCTACACCGATACAATCAGATCAGGTGTTACCAGGAGGGCGAGTTCAGCTTAATACAGATCTATCGGCATCAGCTATGTCAGGCCCTGTGTCTCAGAATAACCAGATTCCTACTAATTGGTGGGGATATGGCATGCCTCCAGAGTCATCTGCTTTCAATCCTAGATTACCTCAAGTATTTGATGCAGTAGGAAGAGCGCCTATATCATCGGCCGTTTCGCCGATGGCTCAAGTGCCTCAATATGCCGCAACTACTTCTATACAACCAACTCTAGGAGGTTTCCAGATGCCTATGATTCAAACATTCAATTCAAGTCCATCGGCGAGCGTACTGCCGATGCAGCAGAAAGCCTCTGCTATGAGTCAAACTGGGGTTCAGTTCATGCCTCAAACCAGTTATAATTATCCAACAATATCAGCAAATTACCAGCCATCGGTAGGTTTTGTGCCGATGAGTTCTAATAATGATTGGTCAGGACAGTTACCTGTTCAACATACAGTTCAGCGGAATCAGTAGGTTGCAGGGATTCAACAAGGTCATGTGCAAGCTGGTTTCCAGAATCAAGCATCGGCAGCCCAGCCGATGAACCCTTTCCAACAGGTTAATGGACCACAAGTAGCGGCAAATATGCCGATTGCTGGAGATCGTGGGCCACAAAGATATGTGGAAGGATGTCAGCAGGCACCTCCTGTAGAAATTCAACCAGTTCGTCAGCAGGAGGCTGATGCTTTTTGGGCCGATAAGATAGCAGAGATTATGAAGGATCAGTTTGGGATAAAGCCCAAGGTCAATACTTATTCTTATCGGACTCCATACCCTCCTGCATATGATTTAATTCCTCTCCCAAATCGGTACAAGGTACCGGATTTCACTAAATTCTCTGGGCAAGATGATACATCAACAATGGAACATGTCAATCGCTTCATTATTCAATGTGGAGAGGCAGCTAACAGAGATGAATTAAGAGTTCGATTATTTTCATCATCTTTGTCTGGATCAGCATTTACATGGTTTATTTCATTGCCACCAAATTCTATTATTACTTGGGTTGATCTAGAAAAACAATTCCACAAGTATTTCTTTGCTGGAATCCATGAAAAGAAGCTTACCGATTTAGTAAAATTGAGACAGCGTAATGATGAATCGGTAGAGAGCTTTGTACAAAGGCTACGAGATGTAAAAAATAAGTGCTACAGCCTGGTGCTGGATGATCGGCAGCTTGCCGATTTGGCTTTCCAGGGGTTATTGCCACATCTTAAGGACAGATATGCTTCTCAGGAGTTTGAAAGCCTCAGTCATCTTGTGCAAAGGATCTCTGATCAAGATACTAGGGTTTTTGAACCTAAAAAGAACTGGAGTAAAAAGGTATCATTTGTTGAAGAAGTAGGAGATTCTGACTCTGATGAAGAACCAGTTATCGGCTTAGCTGAGTGGGTTAAGAATAAAAAGCCGATATCATGTCCCTTTGGTCAAAAAGAGCCAGAAAAGTTTACCTTTGATATCACCAAGGCCGATAAAATATTTGATCTTCTGCTTCAAGAGGGCCAAATTAAGCTGTCACCTAATCACGTGATCCCATCGGCAGAAGAGTTGAAGAAGATTTTGTACTGCAAATGGCACAATGCAACTTCACACAGTACAAATGAGTGCAAGGTATTCAGGCAACAGTTACAATCGGCTATTGAATCTGGGAGAATTAAGTTTGGTACTTCCAAGACCCAGAAGCCGATGAAAATTGATCAACACCCTTTTCCAGCAAATATGTTGGATGCCAAAGGAAAGACCAAGGTATTGACGTCAGAGGCTGCTGAGAAAAACGCGTCAGTAGACCCCCAACATCGGATAACTACCGATGATGCAAAGAGTAAGGGTTTGCTAGGGGAAAGCAGTAGTTCCAAAAAACCTCCTCGACCTGGCATTGTGATTACTCATCGAAGGCAGCAGGAGGGTTGGCGTCAACGTAATGACCAATATCGGCAACAGCAAGAAATGAGACGTCAGGAAGAGTGGAATCGACATAAAGATCATTGGAGATGTCCGTTCTTCATCCATTGCTGGGAAGAAGGTATTAAATTGCCAACTGTTGAAAATTGCCCTGAGTGTAATGGTTATTACGGAGTCAATCGTTCAGAAAGGAGGTTTCAACGTGGTAATCAGGGTTTGTCTATCAACGAGCCGATCAAAGGCAGAGCATCAGTGCATGATCGACTGGGGGGCAGACTTAGTGTACATGAGAGGCTTGGTAAACGCGCTGGATATTTTCCAAGGAATCAAGAGGAGCTTGAGGAAATGGCAAACGCAAGAGTTCCCGATGAGGAGATATTCTACAGGGACCCTAATATACGTCGCGTAGAACTAACTAGGACTTGTTATCAGCCGGTTTGGAAAACCAAGTTTCCTCGATGGTGCCCAGAGGGTCTGACAAAGACGCAGAGAAGGAGGATGCAACGTGAGCGTCAGGAGAATTTATACCAGGAGGAAAATTCCTCCAATGAAAGGCCTGGTCATCAGCAGTGGCAGGTAAAACACAAAAATAAGGGTCCATCGGCAGATGTTAATATGGTATTCATGTTGCCGATGGAGTTTCTGGCACTATCTAATAATGAGGAAGAAGTTGTTTTCTCTGATCAAGTAGCTCAGCTAACGCTAGATCCAATGATGGCTGTTTTTGAGAAACCTACTGATGACGAGAGACAGCATCTTAAGGCTTTATTTGTGAAGGGCAGAGTTGATGGGCAGCCTGTGTCTAAGGTACTTATTGATGGAGGAGCTGCGATTAATATTATGCCTTACGTGATGTATCGGAAACTTGGTAAGGGAGATCAAGACTTGACCAAAACCGATATGATGTTGAAAGATTTCGAAGGCAATGTGTCACCGGCTAAAGGGGCAGTATGCGTTGAATTGACCATCGGCAGCAAAACCTTGCCAACGACGTTCTTCGTTATCAACGGCAAGGGTGCATATAATCTGCTTCTAGGGAGGGATTGGATTCATGCTAATTGTTGTGTTCCTTCTACAATGCATCAATGCCTTGTACAATGGATTGGGGATAAGATTGAGGTCGTCCCTGGTGATTCTTCTTATATCATTGCATCGACAGAATCAGATACTTATGAGCGAACTAAATGCATATCAGGAGAAGGTTGGGAAAAAGAGTTCCTTAGAGTTGCTGATTATGAAATTCCACCGATCCAAGCAGTCGGTTCTGAAGAGGAGTTTTAATGGATAGGTTTGCCGATGATGGAAAATTAGGTCAAGGGTTCACATCGGCAGATGATTTAGTAGAAGTAGATATCGGTGATGGTGATAGGTCAAGACCTACTTTTATTAGTGCTAAGTTAGATTCCAAGTGTAAGCAGCGAATAACAGATTTGTTAAAAGAATATAAAGATTGTTTTGCTTGGGATTATACTGAGATGCCTGGATTAGACCGATCGATAGTTGAACATCGGTTACCTATCAAATCTGGATTTCGGCCACATCAGCAGCCAGCGCGCCGATGTAACCCTAACGTACTTCCTGACATTAAGGCCGAAATAACTAAATTAATTGAAGCAAAGTTTATTCGGCAATGTCGATACGCAGAGTGGATCTCTAATGTGGTTCCTGTTTATAAGAAAAATGGGAAACTTCGTGTTTGTATTGATTTCAGGAATCTCAACAAAGCCACACCGATGGATGGCTATCCAATGCCGATTGCTGATTTGTTGATTGATGCTGCGGCTGGACATCAAATTATTAGCTTCATGGATGGTAATGCAGGTTACAATCAAATATTTATGGCTGAGGAGGATATTCCCAAGACTGCTTTCAGATGTCCAGGACATGTGGGGTTGTTCGAGTGGATAGTCATGACGTTTGGTTTGAAAAAATGCCGGTGCTACTTATCAAAGGGCTATGAACTTTATTTTTCATGAGTACATCGGCACATTAGTGGAGATCTACATTGATGATGTAGTGATTAAGTCTGGAGATATCACAGCACATTTAGCCGATCTGCGAAAGATACTGGAGTGCACAAGGAGGCATGGATTGAAGATGAATCCTAATAAATGTGCATTTGGTGTATCGGCAGGACAATTCTTGGGTTTTATGGTGCATCAACGGGGCATTGAAATTAGTAGGAAGTCTATTGATGCAATTAACAAGGTGATTGCTCCTGCCAATAAGACTGAATTACAATCTTTGATCGGTAAAATTAATTTCATTAGAAGATTCATATCTAATCTGTCGGGTAAGATCAAGGCTTTCAGCCCGCTACTTAGATTGAAAGCTGATCAGGAATTTGTATGGGGAGTTGAACAGCAATTAGCCCTTGATGAAATTAAGAAATATTTATCAAATCCTCCAGTGCTAGTTCCACCTCAACATGGGAAGCCTTTCAGGTTGTATTTGTCAGCTGATGATGCAGTTATCGGTTCAGCTCTTATTCAAGAATTCGAAGGGAAAGAACGTGTTATTTATTATTTGAGCAGAAGATTAGTGGATGCTGAGACGAGGTATTCGGCTATCGAGAAATTGTGTCTGTGCTTATACTTTTCTTGTATCAAATTAAGGCATTATTTGTTATCTGCCGAATGTACGGTCATATGCAAAGACGATGTGGTTAAGTACATGTTGTCGATGCCGATATTAAGTGGTAGAATCGGCAAGTGGATTTTAGCATTATCAGAATTTGAGCTACGCTACAAATCAACTAAGGCAGTTAAAGGGCAAGTGATGGCTGATTTTGTCACTCAGCATTGTAACACGGTGGATTCTCTAGGGATTGCTCCCTGGACACTTTTCTTCGATGGGTCCACATGTGGTGAAGGAGCAGGTATCGGCATTGTGTTAATTTCACCTCAAGGAAAGAAGTATGAGTTTTCATTGCCGATTGTTGCTACAGCGACAAATAATCAAGCTGAATACCAAGCCTTGATAAAGGGGTTAGAATTGCTGAAGGAGATACGTGCCGATGTTGTTGAAATCTTTGGTGACTCTATGCTAGTTATAAATCAATTGGCTGGAGTTTATGAATGCCGAAGTGAAGCCTTGATTTCGTATTATGAAAGGTGTTTGCAATTATTGAAAGGATTTAGAGATTTTCGTCTTGAGCATATCTCTCGATTGCATAATGAGGAAGCTAATCGACTAGCTCAGCATGCTTCAGGGTATCAGACCATTCAGGAAGTGCTAACATCGGCAGTTGATACCGATGACTGGAGGAAAGAGATTGTCGATTATTTAAAGGATCCAGGTAGAAAGGTTGAGAGACATATGAGGTTCCAAGCTACCAAATATGTGCTCCTCGATGATGAATTATATTATCGAACTATAGATGGAGTTTTACTCAGGTGTGTTAGCAATGATGAATCGAAAAACTTGATGGGTGAAATTCATGAAGGAGTATGTGGGGCACATCAATCGGCTTTCAAGATGAAATGGATGATCAGAAGGAATGGGTACTATTGGCCGACTATTCTTGAAGATTGTTTTAAATATTTTAAGGGGTGCCAGGGGTGTCAAAAGTTTGGTAATATTCAAAGAGCGCCTGCATCGGCTATGAATCCTATAATCAAACCATGGCCGTTCCGGGGATGGGCTATTGATCTCATTGGTCAGATTTATCCGCCATCGAGTAAAGGGCATAAATTTATTCTGGTTGCTACCGATTATTTCACAAAGTGGGTTGAGGCAATTCCTCTAAAAAAGGTGACATCGGTCAATATGATTGATTTTGTGAAAGAGCATATTGTTTACCGATTTGGTATTCCTCAGACTATCACTACCGATCAGGGTACTATGTTTACATCGGGAGAATTTGATGAGTTTGCTGTAGGTATGGGAATTAAAATTTTAAATTCTTCTCCATATTATGCTCAAGCTAATGGTCAAGCTGAGGCTTCTAACAAAGGGATCATCAAACTTATTAAGCGCAAAATTGAAGAAAATCCTAGGAGGTGGCATACAGTATTAAATGAAGCCTTGTGGTCATATCGGATGTCATGCCATGGTGCAACCAAAGTAACGCCTTATCAGTTAGTATATGGACACGATGCAGTGTTGCCTTGGGAAATTAAGGTTGGCTCTAGACGAATACGTTCTCAAAATCAGCTGACAGCCGATGAGTATAATACTCTTATGAGAGATGAGTTGGAAGATGTGGCAGGTCATCGGTTAAGGGCTTTAGTTGGTATTGAAGAAAATAAGAAAAGAGTAGCTAGATGGTATGACAAGAAGGTGAAAGTAAAAGAGTTTGCCGATGGAGATCTGGTCTGGAAGTTGATTTTACCGATTGGGACTAAAAGTTCAAAGTTTGGAAAGTGGTCTCCTAATTGGGAAGGTCCATATCGGATAAATCAGTCTATTCCTGGTAATGCATATATTTTAGAAACCCTCGAAGGGGTTGTGTTTCCCAGAGCGTTAAATGGAAAATATCTAAAGAAATATTACCCTAGTATCTGGACAGATGCATAAAAGTATAAGTGCCGATAACAATACTATCGGCTAGAATTATGCAAGGGTATCAATGTCTCATAAAGTGCCGATACAATAAATAAGATTACACGTTCAGCAAGGATTGGATAGCTAATATCGCACGCAGGCGAATCTGGTCGGCTTCTTCCATTTCTTTGATATCGTCATCGGCAGCACCCTCCACAGGCTTGAGTTTCTTCTTCATGGCTAAAGCTTTGCGAGCTTGGATATCTCTTTCTTGCTGAAGGGCTTTGATGGCATTGGGTAGCTGGCTTTCTTCTTGTTGAGCATGAGTTAAGGCTGCATCGATTTCTTTCAATTCAGCCAATAGAGCTGCCTTCCTTGCCGATAGATCCAAGATTTTCTGCTTAAGTGCAGCACCCGAAGTCTGCAAGTTGACGATGCCCTTGTGCTTCTCATCAGCGATTTGTTTCAGTTGTAGCATCTCTCCTTTAAGTTGAGCTTGAGCTGCTCTATCGGCAATGCGCTGAGCAGCCCGTTGATATTGCAGTTGACGGCTTTCTAAGTGAGCTGCTGGGAAGAGTATTTCTTCAACATCGGCAGGGACCTGGCCACGAATTGTTTTGAAAATTGCCTTTGCGGGGTCCGAGTCATCTACCAGTTGGGCGGTACTTTGCTGTAGCAAGTTCAGGAGGGTTTCCAACTTGGATTTAGTCTCTGCCGATATTGTTCCCAGTGCAAGGGAAGAACTTGTTTCCTCTCCATCGTCGTCAGAAATATCAATGGCAAAGGAAAATAGGCTGTTCGGGGAATCTTGTTCCTGAAAGAAAGACAAGGAGATCAATTAGGGGTAAGTATGAGTATTGTAAAATCAGATAGGTTGATCGGTTTACCTGTTTCAAGGCAATTTCCTGTGCTTGACTGGAGGAAGCCACCTGGAGTATGTCGTGTGGATCGGCTGAGCTTGCCGATGGGATATCCTCTGTGACTTCATCGGTGGTGGGCTCTTGAGGTATGATGACCGATGACATTGGGGCAGATGTAGGGATCGGCATAGACCTTTGTCGTTTTGGTTGTGCTTCAGTATCTATTGAAGCTTTGCGCTTTGCTTGGACATCGGCAACGATTGGCTGGGGGGCATCGACACTTGTTGGTTGTGAAGCTTGGGCATCTGGTACGTTTGCCGATGTACCCAATTGTTGCTGTAAAACAAGTGTGAGATATGATATTTAACAGATAAATGTAAAGTCAAGAAGCTACCTCTGAAGGAGTGGTGCTTGATATCGGCGGAATTGCCGATGATGATCCAGTAGCAGCTCTTACCCCCTGATGATTAAGGTTAATATAGTTTGTGATCGGTATAAGTGAAAATAAACAAGGTTGTTACCTTAAAGGCTTTGACCAAGGTTGTAGCAGCGGCCGATGGAGTAGCCCTGGATGTAGCCAATTTGGACTTAGAAGTGATGGTCTTGGTACGAATCTTCTGGTGGGTCAAAGCGGCTAAGGTGGGAGCGTTGTAGCCGATCGGCGATGTTGGGGAAATAGGCCGGAGGTTGAAGGGTTTCCCACTTTTGCTCACCGATGGTGCTGGGTGGTTAACCTGTTACAAGGGAGTCAGTTATTGATAAATGAAAGGAAAAGCAGAAGGGAGTTCAAGGAAACTTACCGCGTCGTCAGGGATGGCATATTCAGAATCAATCATGTGCCGATATGTGTGAGCAGAAGTCGAGAATAGTTGCTCTTTCCACTCTCGCCACCATTGCTTGTATGACTCGGTGATGAAAGATATTGGTGTCCAGGTGGATATATCAACATCTGTGGTATCGGCATCGGGAGAAAGTTGTACTACTTTGTTCCAGTCTGTTCCGCAGGTGATTGTTTCCCTGGGTTTGATCACATCGGCAAAGCAGAGTTTGATTGGCAGTTGCCCAAAAGCCAATTGGTGGGATACTGCCGATGGGTTGTAAAATTCATATGTAATGTTGGTGTTTTTCCCGCTGCCGAATGTGTTTACTGGAATTGCCCTGGGAGTGATGATAGCCATCATGAGCTCATTATCTTGATTCAGAGTGTCATCGGCAAAGTTGAAAAGAAGGGGGAATCTGTTTTCTTCGTCGATATAAGGCACCCAGGCCCTATGATCACGAGAAAGACCATTATAGAAGCTTTGAAAGAATCTGCCGATTTGGTCTTCGTTGGCTTCTGTTCCAGGAAGGACAATTATGGCTTCACCAAAATTGAGGGGTGAGCGTGTTGCCGATTCATCATCCTCGAGCACATAATCTTTAGCAATTTCTCGTGGGAATTGTTGAGCAAAAAAGTCCCATTGCAAACGTTTGTGCATATGGGCATTCAGCCACATGTTGATGAACCACCACGGGCCTCCCAGGTTGCCGATGGGTTCGCCAAGCAGGAGTTTCTGAGACACTTGGTGAAGAAGATGATAAGTAGAGCTCAGAAGGTATCGGCCAAGAGGAAACCTTACGCCATTAGCCAGAAGTTCAGCTGCAGGGAGGAAGGCGTTGGTTGGTCCTACTGATCGACCACAGAAGATAAATTTTTCTAACCACATATTCAGGAATGTGGCATGTTCCCTCTGGCTAGGTGTCCCGGTTTTCTGGTATTCTTGAATATATCCTGTCCAACCGCCGATGTTACGGGTATTCACTCTATATTCAGGCTTTCTACCATAGATGGAGCCTTCATCGGCAGTTGAGATGTCCAAGCCAGTAAGCATGTGGACATCGGCAAGGGTAGGGGTAGCTGGGCCATGTCCAAACATAAAAGTATTGGTCGTATCTGACCAGAAATAAGCAGCTGCAATTATCATTGATTCATTTTTCTGCATATCGGCAATAGAGAGCCTGATACATTGGTCTAACTTTCGCTCTGCCCAGTATCCTTGCTCGATCTATTGACCCTCAAATACCAATCTTTCCACCCTTTGGTGGTTTTGGGCCAAGATCGGAATGTGTCTTTCCACAAGTTCAGAGAGAAATTTTGGGCTCTAAAGGGGATTCTGTTAACCTCTGCGTTGATCAGATCGGTTGGATCTGGGTTGCCCATTGGTCCAAGACATTGGACGTGTGGCTGATCGGTTGGGATAACTAATTTGTTGCGCAGTTCCTAAGGTTATGGAATCCAGAAGACAGAAGAAAGGAAAAATCACCAACTGAATAAATTTGCAAAAAGATCAAAGTAAAAGGTAATGGAAGTAGAGCGAACCGCGGGGACGTCGAAGTTGATGGCCATTGTCTTGAGGAAGGTGGAGATATGAGCCGGGAACTTGAAGTTAGCGCCGGAGAAGGGTTCTTGTTGGTTGAGGTCGCGCGGTTGTTCGTCGGAGTCGCCGCCGGAGAGAGAGAATGCCAAGGATTGGGGGCTGAAGATAGAAAATGAGGGTTCCAGAGAAATCTATTTATAAGCCGCCCAGAATAAGGGTATTTTGGACTTATCTCTATGACGCGCGCATATAGGTCAAGGCGATGCAGAGGGATATGGTAACTATTCGCGCGATAATCAGGGGATTGTACAGATGAGTTGATAACAAGTAATCATGACTTGGAAGGGATATCGATACATGATATTTTAATTCTGAAAATGGCAGCATTATCATGTTAAGATCTTGCCGATGGGTTATTGTTTTGGTATTTCAATCATAATCAAGGTAAGAGTGGTTGGCAATTGTGCGATATTTACTGAAGTGCGTGGATCAAGATTAGATTTGATTGGATTTGATAACAAATCAAGTTTTGGCTTGGAGAATGAGTTACGGTAATTGGGCAAAGGCAAGCGTTATCTGGAGTAAATTTCGGAGCATTGATGGTTTTATACTCCGAAATTGGGGGGCATGTGTTGACACCGTTTTTTGCACGTGTCAAAATAATCGGAGTGGACCAATCGGCAAGGGGAAAGTTATTGAATACTTTGATAGCCAATGAAAGCCAGTTTGTAAAAATGGTTGCCGATAGTTGGTGATGATCGATGGAAAGGTTGATTTGGACTCAGGCGTTGCCGATGAGGTTGGAGGAGTTGTTGTCGATGCCGATGAAAGGAGACTTAAAGACTACTGCCGATGAAACAGGGAGTATGCCGATGAAGGAAGACTTGAAGACTATTGCCGATGAAGCAGGGAGTCTGCCGATGAAGGAAGACTTGAAGCCTACTGCCGATGAAATAGGGAGTCTGCCGATGAAGGAAGACTTGAAGCCTACTGCCGATGAAATAGGGAGTGTGCCGATGGGAAGGACAGTGAGATTTCCATCGTAATTGAGGCGGACAGGGAAATAGATAGGAGTTGATTTCCTTTTCTGTATTTGTTAGGTTATGATTCGTGTAAGAGTCACGTGTTTCCTTAGATATGGGATTGGTGTCCTAGTTGTGTTTGGTTGTGTCTCTTTAGATCAGGGTATAAATATGGAGTAAGGGGCAATGTAAGAAAGATATATCAATCAATCAATATCAACACCAACTTTTACTCCTATTTGCATCTACTTTTCGGCGACTTCGTCAATTTGCATATTTTTCTTTTTACGAGTTCTCATTGATTCGGCGAGCTGCATCGCTTCAGTGCGATCTTCGGCGATTCTCGAGTTCCGCGTGAGCACCTCTTGGCCGTGGCTTCCGGGCGTATCGCTGTTGTCAGGACCAAAGTGTTCGTTTCTTCATCCTTGTCGATTAGCAGGTCAAATCGACTGGCACGCTTTGGATATCGATTCGGGTATTAGCCCTTTGTGTTTGCAGATCACTTTTGCATCAACAATCATTATGAATATACTTGTTTAAACAAATACTGGTAAGTGGCAAAAAGATATCAACAAGATATCAACAGTAATTAGTTCATGCTAAGCCAATGACTATAAGTAACCGAACTCCTTTTTATAAAAGAAACAATTCATCATCATTCAACCATTTAATAGAGATAAATCTAATAAACATATTAGATCTCATCTATCGCTATGACTAGTGGGACATGAGGCAGAATCATACAGGCCGTAGAAACAACAATAGACTCGACAACCCTAACTTATTACTAATATCAATGGGGCATGAGACAGAATCATGCAGGCCGTAATACAATAATAAGATCATGGGACTAACACATCTTTCAACCTACCGCTACTTTAACGATCTCGTGATGCGAACCGTTCGTGAAAGCTCTCGATATCAGCTAAAATAGTTGATTCAGACATAACGCATAGTTAAGGTTGTGCCCTCTTGGGAACAGATCTACCAAATAATGGTCCCCACTCCACGGTGCTAATAGTAGGGTGTGACTGTGTGAGGCAGAATCACACAGGTCATGATAACGGGCCATAAAATAGTTTTTGCTAGTCAATAGATTTACTTAAGATCAAACATGCCTTAACCGCACGCTATGCATGATCAAGATTGACATAAAACAGCTAATAAAACATAACTCATCGTTTAAAGTGTAGATTAAATTGGTTTAGAACAAACGATGGGTTAACAAAGATGTAAGGCCGATCTAGATCAATCCCAATCGAGTGAAGTGATATTGCTGTAATTAAATAAACAATGGAAGCAATAAGCAATATCGGTAACTTAATGAATCTATCCAAAGGAACGCCACCCTTAGATAGAGCCGATAACTTGACCTTAATCTAGTTCGAGCAGTGGAGATCGACCGGATCGATACAACCATACTTGAACTAGACAAGAGTCGATAACTAACTCATACCAGAGTCGCAGTGGAGGTCAACCGGATCGATGCAGCCGTACAAACAGAGGTATAAGCCATGATAGTACTTACAGACAAGCAGTGGAGGTTGACTGGATCGATGCAGCCATACTTGCTGAAGAACTCATCGAGATCTACTCTACTCCTACTCCTAAAGGGTGGTCGGAGCTGAAAAAGTAAATAACTTGTATTTGATTGATTGTGTCTTTTTACAATAGCCGGGGTTTGGTATTTATACCCGGAGCCTAAAAACAAATCCTACTTGAGTACGACTCAGTACAATCTTTGGTACAAAAAAACATTCCTATTTTAAGGTAACTTAGACTCTAATCTTTCCCCTTTTATAGAGTCTGATATGTATCTTCTCGATGCCAACCATATCTCATCATTGTTAACTACTGACGTCATTCGAAGAGAACCGATCCCAGCATCGCATTTGACCCGGTAGATATCAATCCTTACTCAATTGACTCCTTGATTGGTATAATCTTGAAAGCCTACGAGTTCCCGCGCTCTTCTCCTAAATTTTGGTGTAAATAGATGCCCATCTCAGTTGTCTAGGGAAATAGAAGGCCACATAATCCATTGTAAGCTGCCATGTTTGCCTCAGAGGCAGGTGTAGTAGTCATGTCTCAAGTACCAATTTTCCCACACTAGAAACATTACAAGCAATGGATTGAACATCTTAATGATTTGTGGCCAAGCTATCTACATATATGTATATCCTCTATTGACATTCAGCTCTTCCTTGAGCAACTTAGTAATGGATTTAATTTGCATTCACACTTCTATAGTTGAGGCTGGCTATTGATGACAATGATGAAGCAACAAAAGAAGCATGCACGAGTATATTTTAGTCTGTTATACGGCAGACATGGTACATGTTCAAGCGATCTTACTTCAACGATGTCCTCGCTAATAAAATTAGAAAGACCTCTCATGTGTCTTGCATGAATGACGCACAGTAGTGTGCACTTGTCCACATGTGGTTAAGTTTCAAGAACAAGGTGTGTGTGTGTGAACTCATTTATTTTTTGTCTAGTCTTTATGTGGTCTACTTGTGCTATAGTCTAACATAATTATGGTTATAGACAGTCTCAGAGCAGAATAAGCGAAACCGTGCAAAAGTCAAGTGCCAGCAGGTTATAGGATCTCGCTCCTATATTGCCCACCTGCAAGCATATGTAGGTGATGCTTGTGTTACTCTTTTTATATCAAATACGCAATGCCTTTTGTATCAACAGAAAGGCATATGTAATTTTAATAGAAGGATAAAAATAGGAAGGATGCAGGACACGATCAAGAAGTGCTCGTTGAAGAACATGATCGACCTCATGAAGATGTTGATATAGTGGGAATCTTCAACAACTTCTATACCAGTAGCAACACGGGACCGAGCGATGCTGCAAGAGAAGCAATGGTAAGTACCTTAATTTGCTTTCATTGAAATCTGTTGAAGCCATTGGCATAAAAGAAGGAAAAGTAGGAGGAGACTAAAGTGGCACCATCATTTTGAAGTTGTAATATTACAACAGTTAATATGTTACCAATGCATTATGCTTATGAATATCTGTCGACAGTAGGCTGAGGAAGACCTATGCATTACTTGTAATGAAATAATCTCTTGGTTCTGTAATTTAAGTCCTCTTTCTAATGTCTACCCTTTGGTTTTCGTAGGAAGCTATGAAAACTATACGAGCAGAACCGGTTGCTAATGTTGTTTTCAATGTCCTCTCCCAGGCCAGCTGCAACACCTTTCTTTGAAGAATGCTGGTATCAGGACAAGCTGCTCTAGACTTCGCGAATGGCTTGTTGCTCATCAGGAAAGTTTAGCTATCCTCGCCAAACAAGTGGATCAACTGAAGAGGAAGGTAGAAAACACTGATAGGGAGTTTGAGGAGTTTAAGAAATAGCAACAGAAGGAGTACAATAAGCTCTATGAGAATATCATGCTCTTAAGCGATGGTAACTCTCAGTCTTGTTGATGTAGTGAACATGTGGTTTGTTTGCTGTTTTAATGTGAAATTTTGGTGGCTTGATATGTGAACTCTATTAGTGGTTTGCTACTTAGCTGAACTATTGTTATTTGATTTAGGTTCAATATAATTATGCATATAGTTATTTTGTGCAGCAGTGTAGATTTGAAATTATTTTCTCTGATGTAATGATTGGTGTGCATGTGGTAGATCCAGCATAGGCACGTTGTTAAATAAGAATCAGACATGTGGACAAACTAGTGAATGACATGTGTAAGAGCTATGACAGGGCATGTGGCCCAATATAAATAAAATATGTGGTACAAATCCGTCTTGCCACATGGTCGAATCAGAAAAAGACAAGTGGGTAGCTCAAGGCATGACACGTGGCGTAATAAAATACTGACACGTGAACGTACAGAATCAAGACACGTGGTCGAGTAAAAGAAAGACACGTGGGGTATTGTGGTCACGCCACATGGACCAATAAAAATACGACACTTGGTCCAATGAAGAAGTGAGACGAGACCCAACCGCAACATGACACGTGTGCCAATAGAAAACTGACATGTGAAACAACAGGGTCCCAACACGTGGTCCAGTAAGAACTTAAAACGTTCAAGAACCAGACATGGCCACATTGTGCAATAAGAAGGTGACACGTACCCGAACCATCTCCAATGCAACCAGCTATAGCATGTACACGTGGAAAGCATCTCCAACGGAAGCACCCACCAGCATGGCTGCCCCCCTGCCATGCATGTCAAAGCAGTTCTATGATGATCAGTCTTCGTCATAGCTCTACGAATTTCTAGAATCGTTATAGAATTGCAAAAATGACGTGACTTATATGACGAACAATTTTTCGTCATAAAACTGAAATTATGACGAATTTAGCTCATTCAATGATGAAAACTGTTTGTCATAGAAGTGGATATTTCTAGTAGTGATATGACATAGGACTAATTTTTCACGATGTGTCATGTTTTGGGTCATGCCACTACCTGCACCTAAAGTGGCACAACTCAAGCCCTAGCATATTATCAATCGAAGAGTTAACAACCAGCTAAGTCTATGAATAATCGTTAGCCTGGCTGCCAGTCCCCCTGTTTGAGTAGTCTAAGACAAAAAATGGCTACATAACAATTAGTCTTATACATCCAAATAAGTCCTGAGAGCATCTTCACAAGATCCACTTTTCTATTTCCCTCAAAATATAGTGCATGATACTGAGAAAACCGAATATAGCGTGCAGAGGGTATGTACCCTAGCATATTGAAAAAATCTCATCCCCTTTTATACGTAGGAGGGTAGGACCCATGTGTTAGTGACCAAGACACAAAGTGCAGTGTGCGCGCGTGGCTCGCCTGGCCTACGGGGTGGGGCGCGTGTAGAAATGGCTGCTCGTTCGGCATAGGGCATGACGCGGCGCAACAGCTCGCATGTGCTACTGGAGCGGCACGACGACGACCAATGTGCATGTGGGGCCGATATGTTAGTGACAAAGGGGAAGGAAGAAAGGGGATCGAGAAAATAGGCTGGTTGTTCCCCCTTTTCTCTGA
Source organism: Miscanthus floridulus (assembly GCF_019320115.1). Classification (NCBI taxonomy): domain Eukaryota; kingdom Viridiplantae; phylum Streptophyta; class Magnoliopsida; order Poales; family Poaceae; genus Miscanthus; species Miscanthus floridulus. The sequence continues at coordinate 22,269 of NW_027096511.1, read as the reverse complement.
GGGATTGAGAGGGTGACTTTCTCAATTAAGAAAAAATTAAATAGATGGGACAGAAAAAGGGGATCTGATAGAGTTCTTTTACCCCTTTGATTCCATTTGTCTAGCTATAGGAAAGGTCAATATAGTGGATTTGTTCTAAGGGTATGATTGGTTACACATGGCTTAACATGATAGGTAAGCTTTTGTTGGTTTCGTTGCTTTACCAGAATGATGCTAGATTTAGCAAGGTTGTGTGCTAGTTTTACCTTGGAGCTAGCCGAAGCCCTTTGACTAACACAACTAGGGCCCCAAACACAACCATCCCAAAACCTATACTACATGAGTCGGGCTAGATTAGATTCACCAAACCAATAAGGACCTAATGGCAACGCCAATAGGGCCTTGGCCTCCCAACTAACGAACCATCCCAAACTTATGTTACGTGAGTCGGGCTAGATCATATTCGTCAAACCAACTAGGACCTAAGAGCAATTCCAGTAGAGCCCTATGCATGCCACTAAAACCAAACTTGAGGCTCATACAAAAAACACAGTTCTAGTCGTCCAGTAAAGCCCCTACGTAAGCCTTCAAATCAGCAAGGCTCTTAAGTCACCCTTGCTGTCTTGCCCTCATTCTCGAGAGCTCTTTTCCTCGGACCTACGTGGTCATTGAAGCAAATTTCAACCAGCCAGTCCCTGGTTCAACCTCCCGTGGAGTACCTTACAACATCGGAGCTCCTTCATTTGTACGCCTCCCCACAATGGCGCCCTCTCTATCAAGCGCCTCCTCACCGCAAAGCTCTTTCCCATGGAGTCCTTCCTCACCAGGAACCTCACCTCTTCCACTAAGCCCCTCCCAGCCCGTTGAGCCTCTCCTAACCATGGCCACCCTCCAAGTGCCTCCCCCTCCCCCAAACCCCTCCTACACCAAGCCTCACCTAGCCAAACCCCTCATGTATGGCGATGGAAGACGTGAGAAAAAATGAAAAGAAAACGCATGCCACTAACATAAGAGTCTTACTTGTCATAAAAGAATAAAAAATAAATCTATCTAGCCAACAACCGGTTATTTTAGCACCTTCCAACAACCAGATTTTTCCCATACACTTACACTATCATACAGCTATATTTACACCGCCTTATTACTATATTTACAATGACTTCTTCAGTGTAATTTATTGGGCATGGTGATGTAATTTGAGAATAACACAAATAATGCCAAAATTTTCAAAAAAATACAATTTTTTATAGATTTTGAAATATATGTCAAATTATTCACAAATGTCATCAAATTATTCATAAATTGTTCACAAATTCCAAATCAGACAGAGGCTTCTCTGCAGGGGCGACACTTCTCTCTTGCGCCAACACGGAGGGCCAGGTGGCCAACTCGGCTCGACTACGCGGGGATCGATGGAAGGAAGCTCGGTGGGGAGGTAGCCGCACGGCGCCCTTGTCCTAGCCGCGCACGGCGGCGACAACTGTCGAAGCAAGTAAGGTACAACGACAGGTTTTGCATCTCGTCGAGGCCATCGGGTGCCTTCAGGAAGGCAGACGTATGTATATACGCGCCGCCAGCAATGCCGGAGGAAGGAGGCCGCCGGTGTGCCGCGCCACGCCGGTGGGAGGAGGAGGCCGCGTCGCCTCCCCTGCGCGCCAAGGAGTCGGGGGGGGGGGGGCAGAGCCCGGAGGCAATGCGAGCGATTGGAGAATGCAGGACCAACAGCGAGACGAGATCGGAGCCAAGCGATCACGGATCCAACGGCCATAGATTCAGTTGCTGGATGGCTCCAAAATGACCAGTTGCCATCTAGCTTTTTTGAAAAAGATGAATAAAAGGCTCAAGACTAACCGTTGTTGTGAGAGTGGGAGCAGAAAATTAAAAACTGAAAAAGTAAGAGATCTCTCAAATTTCAAGTGGGGCATTTATTTACAAGTTTCTTCAAAAGTATTTCTTTTTTTAGGGAACCACACGATTCCATTAACCTTGTGAGCCAGACAAATCACTGGTCACCAACACATGAACAAAGTCTGGTAGAGTACCATGAACAAAAACGACATCCTCCTGGCAATAACTACCTAATCTAGCCAATTCATGCGCTACTTTGTTACACCTGCGTGGGACATGGGAGACTTGGATAGCAGAAAACTCCTCAGTGAGCAGCTCCTTTAGTTCGTGTATCAGACCACCCAAAGGCGATAGTCTAAAGCCACCTCCCTGCAGCGCTTGTTTAGTTAACAGAGCATCTGTTTCAAGGATGAAATTGTGGATACCCATGCTTTGAGCTGCCTTCACTCCATTGATACCATCAGCTCAGTGTGCCAGGCGTCCATTACATGCAGAATCTTTTCTGCTCCTGCTTGGATTACCTCCCCTTCATTATCTCTTATAACATATCCCCAGCTACCTTGCCTTTTCTCTTTACTGAAACCTCCATCGACATTCAGCTTCAGCATACCATTCAGAGGCCGACTCCAAGTAGATCGGCGTTGGCCCTGCTGCTTCGTCTGAGGGGGCTTGTCTAGGTTTCTGAATTCCACATGTTGTTGCATAGTGATCCACGCAAGCTCCTGCTGTTCACGCCTAGCTTCTCCTTCTCTTACCTTGTTTCTTTCCCACCACCAGTTGTTTAGCAGAAAGCTACAAGGGATTGCTGCTCAGTTTTTAGCCGGAGAATAGTGTCTACACACTGTTTCAGATCTGGCAATACACTCAATTGTACCCTGATGTCCTCCAGGCCCAACTCCCTCTACAATTTCTTAACCCATTTGTTTGAAAAAAGGTGAGCGCCGTCTTCATCGAGCCACTGACAGATTGCACACCTCATATCAACATCTATGTTCGTTCTCTTTAGATTTGTCCTTAGAGCTAACGAATTGTTGATAAAGCGCCAAATAAAATGCTTTACTCTATTAGGACACTTCAGGCTCCAGATCTTATGCCACATTCCTTCCATGACAACCCCTGTACTGGACGAAGCCACCCCTTGGATATTTCCCCTCTGCTCCCTTTCACATTGCAGCCAGTAAGCAGATTTGACAGGAAACACTCCCTTGTGATCAAAGTGCCATGTAGACACATCATCCATATCGATATGAATAGGGAGTGACAAAATCACAGCAGTAGCATCTTCTCCAAAAGTATCCACTACTAAATCATCATCCCACACACCCTGTACCGGATCAATAAGATCATTCACCTTTGTCAACAGAGATTGACCCCTTAGCGTACAAGGCCTGCGAGTGAAACCCCTAGGCAACCAAGGGTACAGTCAATTTCCATGCCAAGCATAGTGGGGACTCTTGGTTTCTAACCAATATTTATGGCCCTTGCACGCCTGAAGGGAAAAGAAACTTCCTACAATGGTTCAAACACTATGAGTATGACATTACTGATGATGAAAACTGGCTAGTGGTTGGGGATTTCAATCTAATTAGGAAGCCTAGAAACAAGAACAGGCCTGGGGGTGATGTTAATGAAATGATTTTCTTCAATGAAGCCATCAGTGCTCTTGGACTCATTGAACTCCCATTTCATGGCAAGAAATACACATGGACAAACAAGCAATCCCCACCTCTTGGAGAGGCTAGATTGGTTTTTCACTTCTAGCTCTTGGACTACTTTATATCCTGACACCTCTGTCAGCTCCATGATCATGCCAACCTCTGATCATTGGCATGCAACATCACTATATCCACTGCCATACCCAAAGGACAGACTTTCCGATTTGAGAATTTTTGGCTGCAACATCCCTCCTTTGTGTCTACAGCCCAACAAGGTTGGTCAGCCATTCCTCAGCATGCTGATCAAGCAAAGTCCATTACAGCTAAATTAAAAAAAATTGAGGAAGATATTTAGAACCTGGCAAAGAAATCTGTCCAACCTTAAGTCAGTCATAGTACAAGTTAAAAATGTCATTTCCCTGCTGGAGGTAATTGAGGATTCTAGAGATTTAACAATCATTGAGTGGAATTTCAAAGGAATTTTAGTGGATAAACTTAATCAGCCGCTAGACCAACAGAGGACATATTGGAGGCAGAGAGGCAAAATAAAGTGGATAAAAGATGGTGATGCTGGAACAAAGCTATTCCATGCTACTGTAACTCTGAAATTCAGAAACAATATTATCTCTCAGCTTCAGAAGGATAATGGTGAGATTGTCTCTAATCACTTTGACAAAGCCAAGGTTCTATGGGAGGCTTTCAAAGAAAGGCTTGGTCAATCAGAATTCAGAAATATTGTCTTTAACCTCAGTTCATTCTTGGACAGTAGCACTGATTTGGCTTGGCTTGAAGATCCCTTCACTAGAGAGGAAATTGATTCTGTTGTGAGAAACCTCCCTAATAACAAAGCTCCTGGGCCAGATGGATTTAATAGTGAATTCATCAAGAAGTGTCCTTCCCCTTTTGAAACACATACCATTGGCCATGCTGCCTTTGCAATTTTCTTGGCATTGGCTTCTGCTCCTCTCCAAAGGCATTGTTTTCTGGCTTTGTCAATTTGTTTGATTACTGTCTTTGGCAGGGATATTGAACACATGGTGTAAGTTGGCAAAGCTGTCAGGACTAAGTTTGTGAGTGTCAGGACTGAGTTTGTGAGCTCCAATCTACCAGCCTGACTCAGAAATGGTGAGACATAGCTCAACCTCCTCTCACATTTATTTATGAGTGGCAGGAAGTCATCCACTCTTGGTCTGCTTATGCCCATGGGAAGACCCAAATAGGTAAAAGGGAATGATCCAGTGGCACATCCAAATGTCCTAGCAAGATGCTCAAGTTTTTCATTACTTATGTTGATGGGAACCATCATTGATTTGGAGAAGTTGATTCTCAGGCCAGTTGAATCACTGAAGGATTGTAGGATTCCTTTTTAAGAAGAAAAGTTGTGGAGCTGAAGCTTCAAGGATGATAAGTGTGTCATCAGCGTACTGGATGATAGGGAAGTCATTAGTTGGGGCTGGTACTGGCAGCTTCAAAAACCCATCTTGAGCAGCCTTATTGATGATTGATTGCAGAAGATCAATTGTTAATACAAATAATAGAGGGGAGAGGGGGTCTCCTTGCCTGACCCCTCTTTTGCAATGGAAGGTTTTACCAGGGACACTATTGAGAAGGACTGCAGATGTTCTAGAACTGAGGATGGAATTGATCCAATCAATCCATTTCTGTCCAAAGCCTTTGTATTTCATGACCTCAATTATTGTTTTGTGCTCAATTCTGTTAAAGGCCTTTTCAAAATCCGATTTGAGGACTACAATTTCTGTCTTTGAATGGTAGCAGAGGTGCAAATATTCAAAAGACCAGGCAATGCAGTCTTGAATAGTTCTGGTTCTTATGAAGCCATATTGATTCTGGTGGACCAACTGAAGAATCATTGTTTGCAGCCTGTTAGCTAGAAGCTTGGTGATCAACTTAATGGAGCAAATAAGTAGAGAGATGGGTCTAAAGTCACCAACTTTTTTAGCTCCATCAATTTTGAGAATGAGAGTGATGAAAGAATCATTGATGCTTTGGACGCAGACTGAGTTGTTTTGAAAGGAAAAGCAAAGAGCATAGAAATCATCTTTTATGAAATACCAGGACTTGGAGTTCTTAGCTTGCAGACCCAAAATGAAGCTTTACTACTCAAGCATCTTCACAAATTCTTCAACTGGAGTGATCTCCCTTGGGTGAAGTTAATTTGGGACAAGCACTATAGAAATGATAAGCTGCCAAATCTTGCTATCCCAAAAGGATCCTTCTGGTGGCGAGATGTCTTAAAATTGCTTGACAAGTACAAAGGGTTGGCTTCAATCCTTGTCTCTAATGGAAAATCCTGCCTACTCTGGGAGGACCTATGGAATGGCCAAGTCAGGAAACTTAAGTTCCCTGAACTTCACTCTTATGCTAAGAACAAATGGATCAGTGTAAGCAAAGCTCACGCCACTGATGATATCTCTGATCTATTCAATCTGTCTGTCTCTGTGGAAGCCTTTGAGCAGTTGCAAGAGTTGGAGGCCGAGTTTTATGCTATGGCTCTCACTCCCTCAAATGACAGTTGGACTTATATCTGGGGGTCACCACATTTTTCATCCTCCAAGGCATACAACATGCTTGCTGGACACACTCAGGCTGACCCAATTTATAAAGGGCTCTGGAAAACCTCTTGTTAGGGTAAGCATAAAGTCTTCTTTTGGCTTGTTCTAAAAGATAGATTAAGCACAAGGAATATGCTAAGAAGAAGAAGAATGCATCTAGAGGATTACAGTTGTGTCCTCTGTCAACAACAAAACGAAGAAACTTTGATGCACCTGCTGTTCTGCTGTCCATTTGCCAAGGATTGCTGAGGTACTTTAAATTTTGTCTATGGTGACAGCATGTTGATTATACAGATTTTTGAAGCTTGGAGAGCCTTGGTGAATGTCCCCTTTGCTCTAGACATTTTCATCCTAGCTTGCTGGTCCATTTGGAAAATGAGAAATGATATCATATTTAGAAACAAAAATGTCTCAGTGTTTCAGATTACAAAAGCAATCTGGCAGCAGAGGCACTCATGCTACTTCACAGGACGAAAAGAAGGATTACACCCTAGTTAGAATCATGGATTCAGTCTTACTTTTAATTCTTATTCTCTGTCTGCTTCAAATGATCTTTTTCCTCTCTTTTTTGTTTCTTAATTCCCTTTCTTCTCCTTCTTTTTGCCCTCTAGTATCGTTTTTGTAATTTGTTTGCCTGTACTTCTTTTTGTTTTAATATAATCTCAGTAGGAGCTCCCTGCTCCTCCTGTTTTCTCAAAAAAAAAAAAATCGGATATTCTCTCCATTGCCAACCCTCCAGATTACACCATCATTCAGTAGGCTTATACCCCGTAAAATGCTCGTCCAGGTGTATGACATACCTGCTTTAGCCTTTAAAACTCGAGCACAAAGCGAGGAGGGATTCTGCAAAATGCGCCACCCTTAGCAAGCATTGCTAGATTAAAACACTGTATATCTCTGAAACCCGTTCCTCCATCTTTTTGGGCTTCTTCATTTTATCCCAACTAATCATGAAAACTTTAAACCATATGCAATATTGCTCCAAATCTAAAACAGATTGAGCTCTACACTTTAATTATTTTTTTTTGCCAGGGGTATCACTTATAGCACCATTAAATGTCTAAACTGACGGAAATGCCATATGGGTATCTAAATTTAGTTTTTGGGCCTCGTAGATGAGTTAAAAAAAAGGGTCACGAAAGAAGACGGACTTTTTTTTGGGCCTCACGGGTAGTTCTCTCTATGTCATTTTCTGATCCAGTTCTAGGATTTGGACCAAATGCTGTAGTCTTCCGGCCCAACATAGACAGGAGAGAGGCACGACTTCTAGCGAAGCGCGGCGTCCGTCCGACTCCCCGACCTTCTCTCCGTTACTCCATAACCCTAGCCGCCGGCCGCCGGGCGCCGTCTTCCGCAGCTCCGCCGCCCGCCGGTACTCCCTCCCGCAGTCGCCCCTACCTCCACCCCGCCGGGCGCACGCCGTAGCTGTATCGACCAGACCACTTCGTTCGTAGGCTAGCCTTGGTCGCTTCTCGTCGTCGCCACGATGTCGTCGGAGCCTCCACCCGCCCCCTCTGCCGCCGCCGCAGAGGAACTAGCTGCTGGCCTTTCCGCCGCCACCCTCAGCAAGAAGCAGCAGAAGAAGGACGCCAGGAAGGCGGAGAAGGCCGAGAAGGCGGCGCAGCGCCAGCAGCAGCAGCAGCCGGCGGATGCCGAGGACCCATTCGCTGCCAACTACGGCGATGTCCCCGTAGAGGAGATCCAGTCAAAGGCCATCTCCGGCCGCTCGTGGTCCCAAATCGCCGACCTCGACGACTCTGCTGCGGGCCGCTCCGTGCTTATCCGCGGAGCCGCGCAGGCTATCCGCCCGGTCAGCAAGAAGATGGCTTTCGTCGTGCTGCGCCAGAGCATGAGCACCGTGCAGTGCGTGCTCGTCGCCAGCGCCGACGCCGGCGTCAGCACGCAGATGGTGCGCTTCGCCACCGCCTTCAGCAAGGAGTCCATCGTCGACGTTGAGGGCGTCGTCTCCCTCCCCAAGGAGCCCCTCAAGGCCACCACACAGCAGGTTCGTCTGACTTGTCTCCTGCTTTGTAATTCATTCATGGCTTCACGCAGATATGGTAATTTCTTATCATCACGAGTAGTAAAACCGGTACCAACTGATCCAATACATGTTAGTAGTATATTTCATGATGTCTCTGGGATGGTGATTTTTTTTCGAAGTAGCTAGGACGATGAATTAACATGGGACGACTCTGTTGTTGTACATATACATGCATGTTGGATTGTTGTCAGTATAAATTAGGTTTGCTGACGTAGCCTAATTCACGCTTAAATCTACTGCATGCTGCTGCAAACATGGTTTGTTTTGATCCCGTGACTGTCTATATTGAACTAATGAATGGATTGTCTCTGTGGTCGCTTTGGATGTAATCTGTAGGTTGAGATTCAAGTGAGGAAGATCTATTGCATCAATAGGGCTATCCCGACCCTTCCAATTAACCTTGAAGACGCGGCTCGGAGTGAGGCAGATTTTGAGAAGGCTGAACTGGTATGCCTTATGCACATCCTGTGATTTTCCTTGCATTCTGTTTGAAGGAAGCACTCAATTTTGTGCTTAGCTTTTCTACCTATGAATTTTAGACTCATATTGAAGTTTTTTAAATTGACTATACCTAATTCCTATGACAGGCTGGTGAAAAGCTTGTTCGTGTTGGTCAAGATACCCGCTTGAACTACAGAGCTATTGATCTACGAACACCCTCAAATCAAGCCATATTCCGGATCCAGTGTCAAGTTGAAAACGTGAGTGTTCCATACTATTTTATTGTTAATCTGTTACCATTCATGTATGTATTGTGCAGCGCGAGATAGGATGCTATATGATTTATGTTTTAGGCTTTAACTAGCATTGTTATTCGTTTGGTGACTATACTAGAATCATGCCTGTGTGTTGCAGTGGGAAAAAACAATCATATGATAATATATGTTTGAAATGTATGTTATACTATTAGAATATAATACTTTGAGTGTAATGTGAGAACTAGAGGCCAAGAGTATCGCGCACTCCTTTTTCCTACGGGTAGACCTAGATGCTTGTATGGGTTTTCCCCCCAAGCTAGATAATATTTTGTACTAATAAAATCTGGATGTTTGAGACGTGTAATACTCCAAATGCACAGGGATACACGTGCAAAAGCTCCTTGCAACTCCAGCCTCCTTGATGTTCAAATATATTCCACTGAAAACAGAAAAGGTAAAAACATAGCTGTTCAAAAATATATTCCATTGAAAGCTGAAAACAGAGCACATAATTTCAGCAAACCAGAGCATTCCTAGCCCCACCCCTCTTGCCGGGAGGTCGTTATCAGCCCTTTCAATCGTCGAGAGTGTAGAACAGGGACTACGGCGTCATCGTGGACACCAAGCTCCTGGGAGCACTGCCCCTGCTAATGGGAGCACCGGAGCAGGCTATTTAACAAGAGCATTGAGAGAGGATAAGCAATCTCATAAACTGCACTAAACAGCGTCAAGTAGCAAACAAGTAGTGGTAACCTGAGACCAAAACATTGAAATTTTTTGTGATAACCTCAAGTTGCAAATAGTTAGTTCTATCCTTTTTTTTTGGCAAGGAAAGACACAAAAGTAGTAACCTCAGTTCATAGCATTAGCAATTATATATTTTAGTCTTTTTTTGGATCAATTGCTTTTTTTTTTTACCTATGACGGTTTTGAGTTCATCTGACAAACAAAATCTACAGGGTAAAGTTTGAACATTTTTACTACAGAAGTTGGTACTAAACATTTGAACTTTTTTTTATTTAACCGATCACAGTATATCAATCCATGGCAGACCAATTATACTTATTGAGATGTTAAGATGCAAACAGATTTGCATGGACAAAGGGGGCTTTGTCATCGCATCCTCTTTGGCTGCATAGTATGTCATCTATTCAGATCAATGAATTACTGTTCAGAATTACCAAACCAAGCTAGATTGTTATCACGTTGTCATCTGTTCTCTAAAATTTACAGAGTATTTCATCCCTTTCACAAATATACACGGAAAGGTGATTAAACTGACCGCATTTTTTACCAAACCATGTTAGCATGCTATCATTCTTACTTTTTATCTGCTGTATTTTTTGGGAAATTGCCTTGAATAAGAAGCAAAGATTTTTTTTGAAAGGTCGGCAAAAAAAAGCAAATAAAATAATGGTGGAAACTATTACAATCTTGTATCTCTGGAAGACATAATCTGCTGATCCCAAATTCTCTCTTTGCTGTAGATTAGGATTAGATTTTGGTCAGCATGGCTGTCCCCTCCCTAGTGCTGTAGCTTGTAAGGCAATAGGCCATCTAGTACTTGTAGTTGGTAGAAGTACATCAACCATGTCTTGGTAGTGGGCTGATCTAAGCCAATGTACTAGTAGTACTTAAGAGTAGGTAGTTGGTGTACTCACCATATGTCGACGAAATATGATCGGCGGTCTACCGGGGGGTATGCCCACGGTAGTAGATGAATCGGTAGAGGTGCGCGTAATAGGAACCGGATGATGATACAAGCGCAGAGAGAGCGATTTAGACAAGTTCGGGCCGTCTGATCGACTTAATACCCTATGTCCTATGTTTTTGGTGTATTGTATTGTATATGAGATGAATTCGAGGGGGGGGGGGTCCCTACCCGCCTTATATAGTCTGGGAGGTAGGGTTACAAGTCGGTTTAGGCCTAGATCTATTCGGCTATATGGTAAGTATTTACAAGGAATACGATACCTAGCATATACGAACAAATCTTCCTTCATCGCCAAGATGTCTTCTGATTGTCTTGCGGTGTACGCCGACCAGAACTGGGCACCGTAGGCCTTGATCTTATGGGCTGGACCTCCCCTGACGGTGCGGCCCATGTCCATTACCGTGGGTATCTGGGGTTATACCCCCCACAGCTAGTCCCCGAGCGCCTTGTATCCGCTGAGCTTCGTCGTCTTGAGCAAGTCTGAGTAGTTTAACTTGGAGTCAGCCAGCAAATCTGGCAATCTGACCAGTTTAACTGGTAATCCAATCAACAAAACGAAGTGCTGACCAGTTTAACTGGTAATCCGACCAGTTTAACTGGTAATCCAATCAACAGAACGAAGTGCCGACCAGTTTAACTGGTAATCCGACCAGTTAAACTGTTAATCCAATCAACAGAACGGAGTACCGTTTAGTTTAACTGGTAATCCGACCAGTTTAACTGGTATTCCAATCAACAGAACGGAGTACCGACCAGTTTAACTGGTGATCCAATCGGTGGAAATTGAAGCCGCCCAATTTATCAGGTGACCTGATCTCGGACTTAGCCAAGTAAGGCTTGCCACGGGAGCAAAGGCGTTGTCGAAGTCGACCCCCTCCTGCTGCACGAAACCTCGTGCCACCAAGCGAGCCTTGTGCTTGATGATGGCGCCGGCTTCATCTCTCTTCAGCTTGTACACCCACTTAAGGGTGATCGCGCGGTGACCACGAGGAAGGTCAGCAAGCTCCCAGGTGCGGTTCTTCTCGACCGCATCCATCTCCAACTGCATCGCGGCGCGCCATGCCGTGTGTCTCTCGACCTCTGCAAACGACCGAGGCTCGCCGTCGTCACACGCAAGGTGCAACTGCGCCTCCAGGTCGTGAGGCACCGGTCCCGGCACCGGCTGGTCGCTGAGAAGGTTCTCCATCGTACGGTACCGCAACGGCTCGCCGTCGTGGTACGCGTTGATGCGCTCCTCGTCGTGAGAGAGCGGAGTAGCGAGCTCAACCGGATTGTGCTCGACATGAGCTGGTGTTGGAGTAGACGTGCCCGGAGAGGTGCCTGTCGGTGCTAGAGTGCGTGGCAATGCCGGCGAAGGACTCATCGCAGCCAAGGTCCTGGCTAGAGAGCGTGGTGTTGTAGTAACAGGCGCCGGGGTCGGTGGAGGCTCGGGGACTGGGGTAGATGCACTCGCCGAAGAAGAACTGCCTACTCCCCCAGCTCCCTCGAAGTGGACGTACTCGACAGTGAAGTCGTCGTACGTCGGAGCCGAGCCGTCGTCCACCGCCTTGTCCCACGCCCATCCTCGCCCTTCATCGAACACAACGTCGCGCGCCGTGTGCACACGCTGTGTCTTCGAGTCGAGGATGCGGTAGGCCTTCGAGCCCTCCGCGTAGCCGATGAACACTCCCGGAGTGCTCCTGTCGTCGAGCTTGCTGATGTGGCCAAGATCCTTGGCAAACGCGAGGCGGCCGAAGACCCGCAAGTGGGAGACCGTCGGCTTGCGCCCATGCCAAGCCTCGTACGACGTCCTGCCGTCGAGCGCCTTGGTAGGCGAGCGGTTGAGGATGTAGACGGCCGCCACCACCGCCTCTCCCCAGAAGACAGCTGGCATCCCCCTCTGCTTGAGAAGGGCCCGAGCCATCCCCACAGCCGTCTGGTTGCGCCACTCGACGACGTCGTTATGCTGCGGGCTGTACGACGTGGAGTAGTGGCGCTGGATGTCCTCATCAGCGCAGTATGACGCGAATTCAGCCGCCGTTGTCGGTGCGCAGCACACGCAGCTTGCGGCCGCACTCCGCCTCCGTAGGAGCCTGCGAGCGCCTGATGGCGTCCGCAGCCTCTCCCTTGCTGCTGAGGACCATCACCCACATGTAGCAGGAGAGGTCGTCGACGAGCAGCAGGAAGTAGCGTCGTCCTCCCGGTGTGGCTGGTGTCACCGGGCCACACAAGTCCCCGTGCACAAGCTCGAGCCTCTCCTTGGCTCGAAAGCTCGCCCGCTGGGGAAAGGGGAGTCGCCTCTGCTTCGTCAACACGCAGACGTCGCAGAGCTGCTCCACATGGTCGAGGCACGGCAGGCCTCGCACCATCTCCGTGGCACTGAGCCGCTTCAGGGCCTCGAAGTGAAGGTGCCCGAAGCACTCGTGCCACTGCCACGCCTCGTCATCCCGCCGAGCGGCGAGACAGAGGGGTTGTGCCACCTGCACGTTAAGGATGTAGAGTCGATTTGCGCTTCTGGATACCTTGGCAAGAAGGCGATGACGGCGATCCCAAATCCTCATGACTCCATCCTCAACCACCACGCGCGAACCGTTCTCGTCCAGCTGTCCCAAGCTGATGATGGAGTTCCTCAACGCGGGGATGTTGTAGACTCCGGTGAGCAGCCTATGCTCACCAGACATGGCGGTGAAGATGACGGAGCCGACACCCTTGATCTCCACGCCGGAGGCATCCCCAAACTTGACGGAGCCTCAGACGCTAGAGTCGAGCTCGGTGAAGAACTCCCGTCGACCGGTCATGTGATGGGTGGCGCCGGTGTCGAGGCACCACCCGTCAGTCTTGTCGTTGCCGGAGCCATCGTCGAGGAGGGCGTGTGCTTTTGGCTCGTCAAGGTGGAGGAGAGCCGCTGCGGCCAGTGCCGCTGGAGGTAGCTCGATACTTGCATGTGCCATGAACAGAGTCGGCTCCTCCTCCTCCGCCTGTGCGACGTGGGCCTGGCCACGTCGTGGCTGTCGACAGTCCTTGGCCCAATGGCTAAGCTGGCCGTAGTTGCGGCAGGCATCGTCTCGTGCCGGCTTGTGCTTGCCGGCGGCGCCGCCCTGGGCGCCTCCGCGGGCATCACCCTCGGCACGTCCTCGCGCCCCGGCCTGGGCGTCTCTGCGCGGCTTGCCATGCTTGCGGCCGCCTGTCGCGGAAGAAGGCTCCCCCTTCTTCCGGTCACCTTGGCTGGCAAGCCACTGCTCCCGAGTGAGAAGGAGCTTCCCGCTAGTGGTGATGGGCCTCGAGAGGGACCGTGGCTCATCATTGTCGACGACCTTGAGGCGACCTATCGCCTCCTCGATCGACATCGTGGAGAGATCCAGCAGAGACTCGATCGAGCGAGCCATCTGCTTGTACCTCTCGGGGACGCAGCGGAAGAGCTTTTCGACAGCTCTCTCCTCGCCGTAGGTGTCATCGCCGAACTGCACCATCTTCTGCAACAGAGTGTTGAGACGGAGAGCGAAGTCATCAACGTCCTCACCTGGCTTGAAGGCCAGGTTCTCCCACTCCTTGCGAAGTGCTTGCAGTGTGGACTTGCGGGCGCGGTCGCTGCCGATGCGTGCCGTAGTGATGGCGTCCTAAGCCTCCTTGGTAGTCCGCTTGTTGGTAAGCGAGAACTGCATCTCGGGCGGGTCTGCAGCGATGAGGGCATCCAACGCCCGTCGATCTAGGTCGTAGTCGACGTCGCCGTACCGGACTGCCTCCCACATGTGCCGCACCTAGAGCTTTACCCTCATCACCGCAGCCCACTCGACGTAGTTGGTCTTGGTGAGGGTAGGCCACCCACCGCCGGGGCCGACGTCCCTGACGGCAGCCTGGAGCCCGTGGTAACCACGATACCGATCCAGGGAGAGAGAGCCACGTTGCCTGTGAAGGCCGCGCTTTCCATCGACCCGTCCGCCATCGTCGCCGTGCGCGCCTCCTCCAGGAGCGCCACCGCCATGCGCGCCTCCTCCAGGAGCGCCGCCGCCGTGCGCGCGTCCGCGCCTGTCGGGGCTGCCGCCGCGCTCGTGGGCGTGCGCGGCTGCCCACTGCGCCGCCTGCGCTCGTCCTGCCTCCCTCCCCAGCAACTCGAGGTCCGCGTCGGCGCTGTCGTCAGCAGAAACGGAGCTGCTGATGTTGCCGCGCAGGGCCTCGACCTCTGCCGCCGCCGCCGCTGCTTCCGCCTCCGCTCTGGCTGCTGCCAGCTCCGCCGCTGCCAGCCTCGACGCCCTTGCCGCCGCCGCAGCGGTCTCTGTCGCCGCTCGCTCGCGTTCCTCTGCCGCGGCAAGTTCGGCCTCCTGTCGACGCCGCGTGCTCGAGGCGACCGAGCACAGAGACTGCCCCGCGGACATGACGCGCTACCGGGGGGCTGTTGCGTGGGGAGAGGGCTGCTTCAGATGAGCTGCTGCTCGTCTGCGCAGAGGGAGAGGAGTGAGCAGAAGCGGCCGGAGCTGCTGCTGCTCCTAGCTGGGGCTGTTGTGCGGCTGGGAAAGGAGATGAGCAGGAGATGCTCAGGCTACATGATAGTACGGCTCTGATACTAGTTGTTAGTTGCTGAATTCTTACTCTTAATAGTAGTAGAATTCTTACTCTCATCGAGAAAGGATGACACTAGGAGTTGGGGCAATTTTCTTTGTTTCTCACACAAATATCATGCCAACCTGAGGAGTTGGGGGTACATATTTATAGGCTGCTAGCCAGCCAAGCATATGTTAAGATGCTAGTCTAAGATGCTTGTCTAAGATGCTAAGATGCTGTCCTCTAAGATGTCCTAAAAACAGACCATGCAGCCACAAGGACCATGTGACCAGCACAGCCCAACAAAGACCAGCCCACACATGAGACTTATCCCATCACTCAGAACGTTCGGTTGCGTCGGCCATGTGAAAAACACTAAGCCTCACCTCGGCAAGCTGGAGGACAGGAGCACACCCATGGTGCTCCTAGGGTACGAGGAAGGCAGCAAGGCCTATCGGCTCCTCGATCCCAAGGGAGGCAAGGTGGTGATCTCCAAGGATGTGGTGTTCAACGAGTTGGCGGCCTGGGATTGGGAGGATTCGGGCACGGGGGAAGCCGGTGGCGTCAGCGGCACGTTTGCCGTCGAACACCTCATGATCCAAGGAGGTGGAGGTGCTGGCGTTGGAGAGTAGGCTGTGGACGGGCCAGGTCCGGCAGCTGAGGCGGCCGAGGAGGAGCCGCCAAGTCCGGCCACGGCGGGCGCGGGCGAGCAATCACCACCAGCAGCGGCGCATTTGCCTCCACCGCAGTCCCCTGCTTCGGCAGGACAGGGGACGCCTCCGCTCGAGTTGACCTCTCCGCCCACTGACATCGATGAGTATGTGGACGCTTTCCACGACAGCGAGGAGGTCCGGTTCCGCCGGGTGGACAACATCGTCGGCGACGGGGGAGCTCCTGGTTTGGCTAGTCGGCTTCTCGATGACTCGGAGCTGCTTCTCGTCAGCGCAGAGGAGCCACCCACGTTTGTGGTGGCTGAGCGCGACGCCAATTGGCGGCGGGCGATGTTGGAGGAGATGAAGGCGATCGAGGACAATGGGGCATGGGAGTTGGTTGATCTACCGGCTGGTTGCTGGCCGATTGGGCTCAAATGGGTCTACAAGGTGAAGCAGGACGAGCTCGTCGCCATCGTCAAGTACAAGGCTCGGCTCGTCGCCCACGGCTTTGTCCAGCGCGAGGGCATCGACTTCGAGGAGGTCTTTGCTCTGGCGGCGCGCATGGAGTCCGTCCGCCTGCTGCTGGCCATGGCAGCGGCAAAGGATTGGCACGTCCACCACCTCGACATCAAGTCAGCAGTCCTCAACGCGAGCTCGCGGAGACGGTCTTCGTCATGCAAGGTCTAGGCTTCGCCGTCAAGGGAGCAGAGCACAAGGTGCTCAGGCTGCGCAAGGCGCTCTACGAGCTCCGGCAGGCCCTGTGGGCGTGGAATGCCAAGCTCGACGCCACCTTGGGCGAGCTTGGGTTCACCCGCTGCGCCACAGAGCACGTGCTCTACACGCGGCGACTGGGGAAGGAGGAGCTCGTCGTCGGCGTGTACGTGGACGATTTGATCATCACCGGGGCGCGAGTAGAGGACATCGACGGCTTTAAGCGCGAGATGGTGGCTCATTTCAAGACGAGCGATCTCGGCACGCTCTCCTACTACCTCGGCATCGAGGTGAGGCAGGGGAAACAGAGTATCTCCCTGGGCCAGCGCTCCTATGTGGAGAAACTGTTGGAGCCGTGGCGGCATGGCAGAGTGCAAGCCGTGCGCGACTCCGATGGAAGAGTGGTTGAAGTCCAAGCATAGCACGATGGCGAAGGTGGATGCGACGTGCTATCGGAGCATCGTCGACGGGCTGTGCTACCTCACGCACACTCGGCCGGACATCGTGTCCGCAGTCGGGTACGTTAGCCGATTCATGGAGGACCCGCGCGAGGATCACTGGACGGTGAAGAGGCTGCTGCGCGATGTCAAGGGGACGCTCGATCATGCTATCATCTTCCCCAAGCACGGCGGCAAGGGTGGGCTGCGCCTCACGGTCTTCAGTGAGGCACCCCCCAAAACAGAGGAAGGTGAGCCGGAGCTCACTGTCTCCAGTGATGCAGACATGGCGGACGACATCGACGGGCGACGGAGCACCTCTGGTGTGCTCGTCTTCCTTGGAGCGGCCCCCATTGCTTGGCAGTCGCTGAAGCAGAAGATCGTGGCGCTGTCGACGTGTGAGGCGGAGTACATCGCAGCGGCCATGGCGGCGTGCCAGGCTGTTTGGCTGCGCTGGCTGCTGGGCGAGCTGACTGGCGAGGAAGCTCACCTGCCAGCTCTGATGGTGGACAATCAACCCACCCTCGCCCTCGCCAAGAACCCTGTCCGCCACGACCGGAGCAAGAACATCGACATCAAGTTCCACTTTCTCCGGGACTGCGTCGATGGAGGGCAGATTGTCATCGAGTTTGTCGAGACCGGCAGACAGCTCGCTGACATCCTCACCAAGTCACTCGGACGCGTGCGGTTCATGGAGCCGAGGAAGATGATTGGCATGGATGAGGTCAAGGCTTCGGGTTAGCAGCAGGATTAGGGGAAGAATTGTAATACATAATCTGCTGCTCCCAAATTCTCTCTTTGCAGTAGATTAGGATTAGATTTTGGTCAGCATGGCTGCCCCCTCCCTAGTGCTGTAGCTTGTAAGGCAATAGGCCATCTAGTACTTGTAGTTGGTAGAAGTACATCAGCCATGTTTTGGTAGTGGGCTAATATAAGCCAATGTACTAGTAGTACTTAAGAGTAGGTAGTTGGTGTACTCACCATACCTCTCTGTACCCGATAGAGGTACTAGCTCATGTATATATACTAAGCCAATGCAATGAGAAAAAGCAGTTCAGTTTCCCACATTCAGAAGCAGAGTTTCGGCCAGGGCTGGGTTTGTGCTGTGTGTGTTTTTTTGAGCTCAACCCCTTTTTCTACCTCTAGCTATAGTGAGTGTGCTGGTAAGCTTGTTGCTTACCTGTGCAGGGCAGCAAGGGACCAACAATCTCTAGGTGAGACATCACATGCAGTTCGAGGTTGTGTACTAAACATTAATCTTCAGACTTTCGGAGTCATATCAAACGACATCAGTAGACTTTAGGACCTGAGATAGTAGCAATAGCTGAATGCCGTTATTGATGCAATGAAATATTAGGAAATTTGTCTTTCATTCAGTACGCACATGTTTACTGGCATCTCCGTACGTACATCCCACTCTGCCTATTCCTATAATCTTGTTCCTATTCTAGGAAATAGAAATTGCATAGGGGCACTGTAGAGGAAAGGAATCAGAGTGCAAGCTTGAGGTGGTCACTGTAGGCGTTCAGCTGGCGCTATGGCTCCGGGCCACGGAGACGCAGTGCCACCGATCGCATATGTTCCTGCACCTTGTGCTGCTGCTGCGGCTGTGAGGTGAAGCAGGACCGTCGCCTTGTCCACCGGGACGTCGTCTAGCAGCAGCACATGCCCTCCCCGCCGGCGCCGCTTGCACGACCCGGTAAAGTCGTCCTGCACAGAACCACATCGCCCGCGGCCTCCAGGGCGACGAAGTACCCGCCTCGGGTCGGGATCCCGGCCCTGAACTGTCTGCCCGCGCTGAGAGAGGAGTCCGGTTGGCGCAAGCATGCAAGGGAACAAAGAAGAGGGTCGGCCTAACGTGGCATCAGCGGTTATTGGGCTGGGCCGTATCGAGCAGACCGGCCAGAACGTTGTTGGTTGACGCACGGGATTACTGGGTGACGGGGCGGGGGCGAGCGGGGCGATTAACCGCGCTGACGATAACACTGGAGATTGTTTAGGTGTAGAGATTTAGTCTACAAAACCTTCATGCTTCCAGAATGGAATAATTTTCTTCTATACCAAGGCTGTTGTGTCTTAGGTGCCAGACTTGAATTTGGCATATGCTAATAAGTGGAATAACATTAATCATAGTACATTATCTAACAAGTGGAATGTGATTCTGTCTAATTGTTCACAGTAGTTTTCACTTTTCAACATTCGGCATGAATCATTTATTGTTCAAAGCTGTTTTTTGTTTTCATTTTCATATCTCCATTTTACATCAGTGGTGTGTCAAGGCGCCAAGCATATGGATTTTTTATTATCTAATTTTTAACATATACTGTTCTTTCTACTCATTTTTGATGTATTCCTTTTGCTGAACATGTGCAGAAATTCAGAGAATTTTTGTTGTCAAAGGACTTTGTTGGGATCCACACCCCAAAATTGATTTCTGGATCTAGTGAAGGAGGTGCAGCTGTATTCAAGCTTTTGTACAATGGTCAACCTGCTTGTTTAGCACAGTCTCCCCAGTTGTGCAAGCAAATGGCTATCTGTGGTGGTTTTGAACGAGTATTTGAGGTTGGCCCTGTGTTTAGAGCAGAAAATTCAAACACACACAGGCATCTCTGTGAGTTTGTTGGTCTTGATGCTGAAATGGAGATTAAGGAGCATTATTTTGAGGTAAGATTGTAAGAAGAATGCATTATTTAATTGTCTGAAGCAGTCATTGTTGACTATATTTTTTACACAGGTCTGTGACATTATAGATGGCTTATTCGTATCAATATTTAAACACTTGACTGAAAACTGCAAGAAAGAACTCGAAACAATAAACAGGCAGTATCCGTTTGAACCTCTGAAGGTAAAGATTCTTGCTTGTTTTGTAATTTGACTATGCAGTTCTCTTGGTTCTGTAGCTCAAGAGATTGACAGATCACTGATAATGTTATGCAGTATCTTGACAAAACCTTGAAGCTCACTTATGAGGAAGGGGTTCAAATGTTGAAGGTACATACTTGCAGCTGTCTCTTGCATAGTCTAGGCTTGCTCTGTGTAGCATATATAAATATATGATCATGAATTAATTCTAGTTGCTATTTCCTCTGATCCCTAATATGAGTCCATCCATAGCCATCTCAGACAAAAACCAAATACAGGTCCATCAGCAAATCCAATGCAACTTTTTATTATCTCCACTTCCCTGTGTTGCGCCTATAAATACACCTAATAATAAATGAAGTAAACAGGTTAACTACTTTTTCTATAGCAATTATAGCAGCAATTGGGTCTTTTGGGTCTTTTCTCCATGCACCTTAATTTGTGTATGCAAGTCCAAATGGACTTCTATAAGTCAGTGGAAGTAGTTGCTACTGCCAATTTTGTTATAGGCAAAATCAGACTATACATTGTTGATTTATCTAATCAACAGGAAGCCGGAACAGAAATTGAGCCTATGGGTGACCTCAATACTGAAGCTGAGAAAAAACTTGGTCGGCTTGTCAGGGAAAAGTATATAAACTCTACAGCCCTATTATGTTTCACTAATTTATATTTTGATAACAACTTTCTTTGTTATTTGTAGGTATAACACAGATTTTTTCATCTTGTATCGATATCCTTTGGCTGTACGACCGTTCTACACCATGCCTTGCTATGACAACCCAGCTTACACCAATTCTTTTGATGTCTTCATTCGAGGTAAGACTACAATTGTAAATGTTGTTTCTGGTGCCATGTAGTAATTTGGCATGCCTCTTGATCATGTAAATAAGTGTATTTGGGCAAGCCTTTTTTTTTGGTAAGTATATATGATGCCTCTTTAATGCGCCGTGTCGCGCCGTGTCGCGATTTGGGTACGGTGTCAAGTGAGCGAGGATCGGGTCGTCGCATCCTTAGTTGCTTGGGACTGAAAGGCTATGTTGTTGTTGTATATATGATGCCTCTTTAATGCTGTAGTGTTTTATATGCAATTATGCATAAAGAAATCATTTGATTTCTGATTCCTATTTGTAACAGTAAAAGTAAACTATATGTTTTCTTGTTCTATTAATGCATCTCTATTGCTTTTTATTTATAATAAAATGTGCATGGGCAGGATTTGTTCTTTCTAAACTGTTAAGAGTTAGGTTGTCTCCTTTGGGTTTGAGCTGTATAAATAGCTTGTTTTATTGTTCAGCGTTACACCCTTACTGCTAGGGTTGTACTTCCAGTTATACTTAGCTGTTATGTTTACTTCAGTGAACTTAAAACATGTTGCTGGACTCCTCTATTCCTGCTTGTCTCCTGGGAATGCAATTTGACCTTGATGAAATCATTTCCTACTGGATGATCCGTTCACTTTCAGCTATTTCCTAACAAATCCATTAGTGTTAGCATTGTCAAATAATTGAAAATTTGTTTTGACATGCTGCAATTTAAGCTTCCTCTAGAATTTTCTTTCACTTAAGCAACTGTATTTGTTTCATTAAAGCAAATGCGCTTGTTCCTTTTGAACTTCAAACATAACTCGTGGACATCCAAATACTGAGCTGAACTAATTTCGCTGATGTTACAGGCGAGGAGATAATATCTGGAGCACAAAGGATACACACTCCTGAGCTGTTGGCCAAGCGTGCAACAGAGTGTGGAATTGATGTGAGCACTATTTCGGCCTACATTGAATCGTTCAGGTATGTTGGTGCCTATACCATGCCCATAATCTCGAATCTTGATCAGTTGGGGTACACTTTCTCGCCTAGCCTCCTTTGTTTGGTACTCATGTTGAGATATATGTTTCCCTGCCCATTGTAGCTATGGTGCACCTCCACACGGTGGTTTCGGGGTGGGCTTGGAGAGGGTGGTGATGCTGTTCTGCGCCCTAAACAACATCAGGAAGACCTCAATGTTCCCGCGCGACCCGCAGAGGCTTGTGCCGTAATTTCCTGATTCCATGCCTGAGGCTGCAAGTGGTGCCACTACGAAGCAGACTTATGGGTTGTTTCGACGTTCTTAGCATCATCATTAACTTGCAATCTCAGCTACTGAACCTGGATACCGTGGCTCAGTTTCTGTTAAATTCACAATGCTACTTGTATCTATTAGATTGCTGAAACCGACAACAATACGATCCTTTTGGGCTTTTCTTCCCGCCTCACGTGTTGCTCTGGTCTGATTGTTGTTAAGTGCAAGTATTGCCCAGTTCTTTGTGCTCAGGTCTGATCCTGTTTATTGGTAGGGCTGGGCCTCTCAAGTTCCTAAGTTTAGACGAGTGAGTTCCTTTTTTTTTCTGTATAGCAGGCAGGAGTTCTGCCCGGCATCCATTGATAGATAGTAAAGAAGAATTGTGCTATGAGTGAATTCGTCGTCGGTCAAGTGGCTTGATTCCAGATTCAACCCTTTTTCCTTTTTTTTTTGTTTGCCGGGAAGTATAATAAAGTGTAATGATAAAATCCATCATGTTGTCCTCTTTGTGGGTAT
>NW_027096510.1:0-49688 GCF_019320115.1 Miscanthus floridulus | reverse complement strand
CTACTGCCGATGAAATAAGGAGTATGCTGATGAAGGAAGACTTGTGGGCTACTGCCGGTGAAATAAGGAGTATGCTGATGAGGGAAGACTTGAAGACTATTGCCGATGAAACAGGGGGTATGCCGATGGGAAGGAGGACGGTGAGATTTCCATCGTAATTGAGGCGGACAGGGAAATAGATAGGAGTTGATTTTCTTTTCTATATTTGTTAGAGTATGATTCATGTAAGAGTCACGTGTTTCCTTAGATATGGGCTTGGTGTCCTAGTCGTGTTTGGTTGTGTCTCTTTAGATCAGGGTATAAATATGGAGTGAGGGGCAATGTAATTATATATATCAATCAATATCAAAACCAATTTTTACTCCTATTTGCATCTACTTACTTTTCGGCGACTTCGTCAATTTGCATTATTTTCTCTTTATGAGTTCTCATTGATTCGGCGAGCTGCATCGCTTCAGTGCGACCTTCAGCGATCCTCGAGTTCCGCGTGAGTACCTCTTGGCCGTGACTTCCAGGCGTATCACTGTTGTCAGGACCAAAGTGCTTGTATCTTCATCCTTGTCGATTAACAGGTCAAATCGACTGGCACGCCTAGGATACCGATTTGGGTATTAGCCCTTTGTGTTTGCAGATCCACTTTTGCATCAACACTATGGCGTGCTATGCCTGATCCTCTGTGCCATGTTATAGGCAAGAAACTCAGTGGTGGCACCTCTGTACTCTGCAACCATCTCTGGTGACCTCACTTGCACAGCCTTGAGAATAAGGAATGTGATCCAATGTGCATATGGAAGCTGCCTGTGACCATTGAAGCCCTTAGCTATAGTATCCTCCACCTCTGATAGAAGGAGGTCCCAAATATCAAACACTGTCTACTACATCAGGGCATTGAGGAGCCAAAGCTGGAGGCGAGTCAAACCCTCTCTGTATCCCATCCTAGGAAGTAGTGTCCTCCTTATGATAGCCTCTAGCACTCTAGCTATAGGAGTAAGGTCACTGGGGTTCCTCCTCGACCCCTCACCAAAGGGCTCCTTGAAGTAATGGCGCACAAGATCCGTAGGGGGCACCATACCACCATGAGGGCGCCTAGGAGGCTCTTGCTGTCCATAACATACCTCATGTAACCTGACAGGCTGCTCCTGTAACCTCAATATCTCCCTGGCCCTCTGACTCATCATCCTATAGTCTCTGCCTCTGAATGCAAAGTGTATAAAGTTATGATGCGGATCAATGTAGAGTGAAGCATAGAACTGCTGAATCCAAGATGGTACATACAATCCTGTCCGGTCAATCAGATCTGTTAGCCCTGATAGATATGCAAGGTAGGGGCGAATGTGCTCTCCTGCTGCTGCGACTATAGCCTCAATGCTGCATACCCACTGAGATCTGAAAACTACTCCACTATTCAGATATGCATTGTAGAAATCTTCCTAGAGCGGTGTGTAGAATTCCTCAGATGCTCTCTCATCCCTCCTAGGCGGAAACCACACCTCAAACTCTACAAACCTCAGCTGCTGAACCTTCTTGGCCATGGCGGCCCTGAAGTCAAGGTAGGTCATTGGAGGCGGACCCTGTGGTCTGGGTGGTGGACATGATCCCCTCCACTGTGTCAGCGGCCTCAGTGAGATTGGAACATGGGAACGACTAGAGCGGCGTAGCTGTAGCTAGGGTGCCTGCTTGGTCTCCTCGGCCTGCTCATCCTCCTGAGTCTGCTCTGTCGGCTCTGCTGGTGGGGGCTGCTGCTGTGGCTCCTACTGTGACTCCCCCTGAGGCTGAGGATCCATAATGGGAAGACGTCATCCTGCCATCATGACAGTCCCAGGTGGACTACCATGAAGACGCTCAATATGCTCAAGTCTGCCCTATGCCTCTGGTGACAGAAGATCTACAATGATAACTCCACTGTGGGCTCCTCCTCTCTTGGCATGCTCTGCGGCCTCTGCAACTGCTGCTACTCTCGCTATCTCTGCATCAGGGTACTTGCGCTTCTTTGATGCAGTCTTCTTCGTTGCCTTGCCTTTAGGTCCTGCAGGCTGGCGAGGCAGGGGCCTCCGATCCTCATCTCCTAGACCACCACCAACATTCTTGGGCGAGCCATTTGATCTGACTAGAACCACTACCGCTGACAAGATCAACTGTCCACTGACACTTTCGAGGCTTGGCCTTGATCCGTACTCGCGAGCTTGGCTCTGAGTTGACTTTCAATTGCCACACGATCTCAATGGCACCGACTTGCTACACGATGGAATAGAAGGATATATGATATTTCTAATAGATGTGAAAACCTAATAGAGCAAGCAATGTCGGTATGAAATTGTAGCAACTGGCTTGCTACCTGACGAAACAGCAATCCGATGAAAAGAGAAGTGACATGCGGGGAACCACCGAATCTTGGGTTAGCTGGTCGGCGAGGATCGGCAATGCAATGCAGTGAATTGATGGCCGAGGGTTGCAGTGATGGCCCTAGAGCTTTGGTAGTGGCACAGATGGCGCTAGGGCGTTGGCACGGCTCAACGGCGTGCTGGGTGGCGCTATTGTGGTGGCTTCTGCGACGTGGGTAGGTAGAGCATGGCAGCTACGCTGGATAGGGCGCGGGGAAGTGTTGTGCAGGTGCGACGGTGGTGGAGGCACGATGGCGTGGGCAGAGGCGAGCATAGGCAGCACTTCGGCGGCTAGGGCTTGCGGTGGCTTGGGACTAGAGAGGCTCGGCGATGTCGGCAGTTAGGGCAAACACACGCACGAGATTAGGATTAAATAAGGGTCCCCCAATGAGTCAGAAAAGGAGAAGGGGAAAGAGATCTGATGCTGCACAAAATCTACTGACCGGACGCTCCGGTGGTAGCGACCAGACGCTACCACCTAGCGTCCGGTCGATTCTAGAGAGGTCCAATTCCTTTGGAATCACGACCGGACGCGTCCAGTGGACACCGACCGGACGTAGCCAGAGTCCGGTCACTCCTTCGCAGCGAGTTCACCTCCTGTGAACTGACCAGACGCTGGACTGTAGAGTTTGGTGCAGCGTCCGGTCACTCTTTTCCAGCAAATCTTCATTGTTCCTCCGCGCTGCCTGTTCCCAATCAAGTCCCAACTCAATTAAGATCCAAATAAACACCAATTAGGACTGATGTGAGTGACCTCTCTCAAACCCTCATATTTTTCAAAATATTTTGCCTTAGGCTATAATTCTTTTTAAGAAAATAGGCAATAAGTGGGCAAATGGAACAAAATGACAAAACAACATTCATGCATATGCAATACTGGTAAGTAAATCTAGTTGCATGTCAAGTTTGATCCAAGGTTAAGCTTCTTCACACGCTTTTCGGCGGTTATCTTAACCATGTTAGACAAGCCCTATATGCATTATAAAGCATTAAACATGTTGTATATTACAACGAATGCAAGGGACAACACAAGCTCATCTTTTAGTGAAGTTACTAAAATCAAGTACATTGAGCTCATTCCGTAATCTACAAAATATAGCCTCATCTAGCGGTTTAGTGAAGATATTCGCTAATTGATCTTCGGTTCTTACACCTTCTAGTGATATATCATTTTTAGCAACATGATCTCTTAGAAGGTGATGGCGGATATCTATGTGCTTGGTGCGAGAGTGTTGAACCGGATTATTTGCAAGTTTTACCACACTTTCATTGTCGCACAAAAGAGGTACCTTTTTCTAGAGCTACACCATAGTCTAGCAAGGTTTGTTTCATGTATAATATTTGTGCACAACAAGTACCCACGGCAATGTATTCTGCTTCGGTGGTGGACAAAGCCACACTATTTTGCTTCTTGGAGGACCAAGACACAAGTGATCTACCAAGCAAATGGCACCCTCCGGATGTGCTTTTTCTATCAACTTTGCAACCGGCATAATCTGAATCGGAATAGCCAACTAATTCAAATATAGCTCCTTTGGGATACCAAAGGCCAATGCTTGGTGTGTGCTTAAGATACCTAAGGATTCTTTTTACGGCAATTAAATGTGTTTCCTTAGGATTAGCTTAAAATCTAGCACACATACACACACTAAACATGATGTCGGGCCTAGATGCGGTTAAATATAACAAGCTACCAATCATGGAACAGTAGAGAGTTTGATCAACCGGGTTACCTCCCTCATCTAGGTCGAGATGTCCATTTGTAGGCATTGGTGTCTTGATTGGCTTACATTCATCCATCTTGAATCTCTTGAGAAGATCTTTTGTGTATTTCTCTTGAGAGATGAAGATGCCTTCTTTCATTTGCTTGACTTGAAAACCAAGAAAGAATGTAAGCTCACCAATCATTGACATCTCGAACTCCTTTGACATCAATTTACCAAATTCTTTGCATGAGTCTTCATTTGATGATCCAAAGATGATATCATCAACATATACTTGACAAATGAAGATATGCCCATCAAGCTTCTTGGTGAATAGTATGGTGTCAACCTTCCCAATGGTGAAGCCCTTCTCAATGAGGAAGTCCCGAAGGCGCTCATACCAAGCTCTTGGGGCTTGCTTAAGCCCATATAGTGCCTTGGACAACCTATAAACATGATTAGGATATCTAGGGTCTTCAAACCCGGGAGGTTGATCAACATAGACTAGTTCATTAATAAAGCCATTTAAAATGCACTTTTCACATCCATTTGATATAGTTTCATTTCATGATGTGATGCATATGCAAGTAGGATACGGATGGCTTCTAATCTTGCAACCAGTGCAAAGGTCTCTCCAAAATCCAAACCTTCAACTTGGGAGAACCCCTTTGCAACTAGTCTTGACTTGTTCCTCACAACAACACCTTGATCATCTTGCTTGTTGCGGAACACCCACTTTGTTCCTGAGTCTTGCACCTTTTGGTCGCTCTTCAAGAGTCCAAACTTCATTGCGAGTGAAGTTGTTCAACTCTTCATGCATGGCATTGATCCAATCCAGATCTTTAAGAGCTTCTTCTAGCTTGGTAGGCTCATAGCAAGAGACAAAAGAGTGATGAGCAATAAATGAGGCAAGTTTTTGAGATTGAGTCATTACACCCTTTGATGGACTCCCTATGATGAGATCTTGTGGATGATATTGTAGGAGATGTGTATTTCTTCTATTGACCACTTGAGGAGGAGGTTGTGGAGCATCAACATCTTGTGCTTATACCACCATTTGCTCATGGCAGACATGAGTATCTTCATTTTCTACTCTCCCATCTTTTTCACCATCTTGTGGCACACTTGATGAAAAAGGTTGATCAATGACTCGTACATCATCTTCATCATCTTTTGGCTTGATGTCTCCCACCGGAATATTCTTCATAGCCTCCCTCAATGGTTCATCACCTACATCATCAAGATTCTCTTGTGCTCCTTGGGAGCCGTTAGATTCATCAAATTCCACATCATATGTTTCTTCAACCAAGCCGGTGGCATGATTAAATACTCTATATGCTTTGGACTTTGATGAGTAACCAACAAGAAAGCCAATATCACAACGTCTTTGGAACTTCCCTAGGTGTTGCCTCTTTTTGTAGATGTAGCATTTGCAACCAAATACCCTAAAGAAGGAGACGTCTGGCTTCTTCCCATTGAGCAACTCATAAGGTGTCTTGCCAAGGAACTTTTGAAGGAATAGGCGGTTGGATGCATAGCATGCGGTGTTGATTGCTTCCACCCATAGAGCTTCAGGGGTGTTGTACTCATCAAGCATTGTTCTTGCAAGAGTGATCAATGTCCGGTTCTTCCTCTCAACTACACCATTTTGTTGAGGAGTATAAGTTGTAGAGACTTCATGTTTGATTCCAACTTCATCACAATAGGCTTCAATGTTTGTGTTGTCAAATTCTTTCCCATTGTCACTTCTAATCTTTTTGAGCTTCACTTCAAATTCATTTTGAGCTCTCATGGCAAACTTCTTGAAGCAAGATGCAACTTCGGATTTGTCATGAAGAAAGAATACCCATGTATACCTTGAATAGTCATCAACAATCACAAGACAATAAAGATTTCCTCCCAAACTCTTGTATGTTGTTGGTCCAAATAAATCCATGTGAAGGAGTTCTAGCACTCTTGTGGTTGACATGAAAGCTTTGGTTGGATGAGTATTTGCAACTTGCTTGCCGGCTTGACATGCACTACAAAGCTTGTCCTTTTCAAACTTCACATCCTTCAACCCTCTCACCAAATCATTCTTCATAAGATTCTTGAGTGAGCTCATCCCAACATGAGCAAGTCTTCTATGCCATAGCCACCGAAGTGTTGTTTTGGTGAATAGGCAAGTCTTCAAATTTGCATCTTTGGAGGTGAAGTCCACTAGATATAAGTTGTTGTATCTAAATCCATTAAATATCACTTGATTATCATCTACCTTGGATACAACAACCTCCTTTTCAATGAACAAGCATTGGAAGCCAAGATCACACAATTGTCCAATGGATAGCAAGTTGAAACTCAATGAAGCAACATATAGCACATTGGAGATGGAATGATCATTTGATATTGCCACTTTGCCCAATCCTTTAACCTTGCCCTTTGAGTTATCTCCAAATGTTATTTTCTCTTGTCCATCGACCTCTTCATCTAGTGAGGTGAACATATGAGGATCACTAATCATATGTTGAGTGCAACCACTATCAATAACCCAATGACTTCCACCGGTCTTGTAGTTCACCTACACACAAGAGATTCAAGCTTTAGGAACCCAAACTTGTTGAGAGCCCTTCACCTTCTCAACAAGTGACTTAGCCACCCAAATCTTCTTAGGCCTATTCTTGTTAGGGGGTCCTAAGAACATGACTTTCATCTTTCCACTAGAATCCTTTCTAAGCATGTAGTGAGCATTGAAGGCAAAGGGTCTAGCATGCTTGGGCAAGGGTTGTGGCGGTGGAGTTTGGCACTCATGAGCAAAGTGGCCTTCTTGTCCACACTCAAAACATCTCTTTAGCTTTGGCTTTTGCTTTGATTGTTGTTGTTGAACTTGAGCCTTCTTCTTCTCTACACTTGCCACATATCCAATGCCACTTCTATCCATCTTCATGATGGTGTTCATGAGTAGCTCACTTTGGAGATGCTTGCCTCTTGCAAACTTGCTCAATCCCATCTTGAGATGCTCTTTCTACATCTTGGGCTTCTTGTTCTCTTCCTTGAGAACATCATTGTTCTTCTCTTCCTTGAGCTTCTTGTTCTCTTCTTTGAGCTTCTCATTCTCAAGGATCAACTCTTTATCATGATCTAGAGTTTCTAGCACAATGGTGTTGTGGCTTTTCATTTCTTCAAGATCTTTCATGAGCTTTTCATTTGCATTCTTGAGCTTGACATATTCATCATAGTCATTGCACTCAACCACTTTCTTGCCTTTGCCACTAGATCCTTGCTCAATGCTCTCATCAATTAAATCATCACATGATGTAGCTATATCAATCTTAGCAACATGGTTAGTAGCATCATGTGGCTCATTTGGTAAAAATTCTTGAGCAATAACAAGAGTATCATAATTGATCTTCAGAGTTGTATATTTATCTTTTAGCTTGTTGTGGCTAGTGATGAGCTCATTGTGCACCCACTCAAGTTTATCATGTTTATCTTTAAGCTCTTTCTTAGAAGATTTGAGCTCCTTGAGTTTGGATGATATAGCATCATTTGTTTCTTTAAGCTCAACATTAGCCTTTTCCAATGTATCGCATTTTGCTAAGAGTGATTCATTTTTAGCATCAAGCTTTTCATTTTTAGCTCTACTCTTTCTAATGATATTAGTGTATTTTCTTAGTATTTTGACAAGATCATCATATGAAGGTGAATCATCATCATCGCTATCGCTATCATCATCACTAGCTTGCTCATGATCACTACTATCATCATTATTAGTTACCTTGTGTTCACCCTTGGCCATAAGGCATAGGTGTGTAGAGGATGATGGCG
Source organism: Miscanthus floridulus (assembly GCF_019320115.1). Classification (NCBI taxonomy): domain Eukaryota; kingdom Viridiplantae; phylum Streptophyta; class Magnoliopsida; order Poales; family Poaceae; genus Miscanthus; species Miscanthus floridulus. The sequence continues at coordinate 41,800 of NW_027096510.1, read as the reverse complement.
ATGGTGGCGGTGAAGATGAAAGATCAATAGCAATGGTGGCCACCTTCTCATCTTCACTATCATCATCGGATGATCCACTAGATGAATCAATGTCCATGAGCCAATCACCGACAATGTAGGCTTTTCCACTCTTCTTCTTCTTGTGGAAGTCCCTCTTTTTGCCATCTCTCTTCTTGTATGGCTTGTTCTTCTTCTTCTCATCTTCATCTTCGTTACTTGAGTCTTCTTTCTTGCCTTGTTCTTGTTCTTGAACTTGTCTTTCTTGGGCTTGATGCATTGATGTGCTAGATGACCAAGTTCACCACAATTGAAGCAATCCATTTTAGAGATTGGCTTTCTTCTAGAGCTTGTGAAGAACTTCTTCTTCTTGCCATTGAACTTGATGCCACTTTTGTTTAGCTTCTTTAGCATCTTGGCGGCTTTCCTCACCATGAGAGCAAGATTTTCATCTTCATCTTCTTCATCACTTGAGCTCTCATACTCAAGTCTTACTTTGCCCTTATCTTGGCTAGCTTTGAATGCTAAGTCCTTCTCTTTCTTCTTGGTAGAGGATGAGCCATCTTGTGTCGTGATGTGCATGTACATCTCATGAGCATTGATCTTTCCCAAGATTTGTGTCGGTGTAGCGGCGGAAAGATCACCTTGATGTAGCATGGTCACAATATGCCCATATTTGTCAATGGGGAGGACACTCAAGATCTTTCTCATAATGTCGGATGGTGACATTTGAGTAAGTCCAAGCCCATTGACTTCCTCTATAAGAACATTTAAACGTGAATACATCTCATTAGCACATTCTTTGAGAAGCATCTCAAAGGAATTTAGCTTTTTAATTACAAGATGATAGCGTTCCTCATGCTCACTCTTGGTTCCCTCATGGAGCACACAAACGTCCAACCATAGTGCATGGGCGTCTTTGTGGTTCCTTACGCGATTGAACACATCTTTGCAAAGGCCTCTAAATGTGGTGTTTCGAGCCTTTGCATTCCACTTTTCATAATTAACCTCACTGCCTTGTAAGTTAGTAGCATCCCGAGGTTTTGGGAAGCCTTGTGAGGCAGCTCTAAGTATACCAACGTCTAGAGCTTCTAAGTACGCCTCCATGTGGATTTTCCAATATGGAAAGTCATCTCCCTCAAAGATAGGAGGAGGTCCATCCCTGTGAGACATCTTGCTCAAAGCGATTAAGCTTAAAAATGTGAGCACGAGGCTCTGATACCAATTGAAAGGATCAAGATGCCCAAGAGGGGGGTGAATTGGGCTAATTCTAAATTTTCTTGCAATAATTAAATCCTACGGTTAGCCCAATTAACCCCTTGTGCCTAGAAAAGTGTTTCTATTAATCTAACACACAAAGGACTTGGAACCTATGTTCCAAACTTACTCTAGCATGGCAATTCTATGAATGTAAAAACAAGTATTGAATTGCTCAAAGTAAATGATCAAAGTAATTGCTCAAAGTAAATAGAGAGAGAGGAACGCGGCGATGTTTTGCCGAGGTATCGGAGAGTCGCCACTCCCCACTAGTCCTTGTTGGAGCACCCACGCAAGGGTGTAGCTCCCCCTTGATCCACGCAAGGATCAAGTGCTCTCTATGGGTTGATTCTTCGACACTTCGTTGCGGTGAATCACCCACAACTGCTCACAACTTGAGTTGGGTCACCCACAAGCTCCGCCGGGTGATCACCAAGCTCCCAATCACCACCAAGCCATCTAAGTGATGGCGATCACCAAGAGTAACAAGCACAAACTCTCACTTGACCATGCAAAGCCTAATGAGAACGGTGGATGCACACTTTGCTACTCCTGATTCACTAATGAGGCTACTCTCTTGGATTCTCAAATCTCAATCACCTCACTAGGACTTTGCTCTTCTTGGCACTCACAAACATGTTTCTTAGCTGTTGGAATGAGCAAAAGTGACTCCACACACGAGTGGAGCTACTATTTATAACACCGGCTGAAAAACGAACCGTTATGTGCTTCTGCGGGGTGACCAGACGCTCCAGTCATGTTGACCGGATGCTCTGGTCAGTTCAACCCGCACACCAGTGATTAAGTGTTGACCAAATGCTGGCAGCGTCCGATCATCACTAACCGGACGCGTCCAGTCACATTAAACCCTCACTGGAACCTTACTGTACTTGACCGAACGCTAAACCCCCAGGGTCCGGTCAGTACTGACCGGACGCGTCCGGTCGTAGATTTTCTCTTCTGGAACCTTACTGGAGTCGACTGGATGCTAGACCACAGCGTCCGGTCACTTGACCACTCCAGCGTTCGGTCACTCCAGACGCAATCTCCTTGGTCAAATGAACTAACCGGACCCTGCGGCCAGCGTCCGGTCGCACTGGAGCCAGCGTCCGATCAGCATTTGACCCTCCATTCACTTCCAACTCGCGATCATATGAGAATGAAGTTTGCTCCAAAGGATCTTAGGCATATGTAGGAGCTACCTAGTGCTAGTTTTAACAAGTGTGCACCACACCTAACTCACTAGACTCACCTAGGTCAAGCTACCCATCCATACCCCCTTAATAGTATGGCCAAAGGAAAAACAAAGTCCTAAACTTCTCTAAGTGTCTTTCCAACTCCAATCGACACTTAGAACTAGTCATCCTTAACCTTGTCGTCCATCCTTTGAAAACCAAAATGATTTCCATTGTAGGGACATGACCACCTTGAATGCCCAATTGATCTCCATTACCATAACCTAACTTAATTGCCTCTACAAAACACACGTTAGTCATAGTAATCTTGTATTGTCATTAATCACCGAAACCCAACTAGGGGCCTAGATGCTTTTAGCCATGATAGCCATGAGCAGAGAAGGATATACGACCTCCTTGGTGGCCGCTTGAAACTTCTTCATAGTACTATGGTTGGTAGTTGGGAAGTTCCCGTCTTGCCAGTGCAAACTCGGCGCCTACTGCCATGAGCCTTCAGAATGATGAGGAGAGGGCTGCTCCTAACCAGAATTCTCAGGTTGGTACATGCAGGAAGATCCTAGCTGATCCTAGCCTACATAGCTAGTGAAAGCTAATCCTTCTAGAATTGGGTCATCACCATGGTACCTAGGCTATGGGTTGCGAGTTATTCTCGCAGAAGCACTTCTGCAAGGCGCTGCTTCCTTAACCAGTAGATCAAAGACAAAAGAATTCACTGCATACAAACCAAGGTTTTGGTCTAGTCATGGAATCTTAGTTGTATATCCCAGATACATCTGGGCAAGTTGCCCATTATTGTTCTTTTTCAACATATGAGCTTTGACAAAATATTCATAATCAATGTACTAGCGATCGATGTCATCAATGTAAGAAATTGAAGCATTATTCAATAGACCCAAATTTTGGGCAATGCGAGTGACCAAAGAGGTACACCTGACATCACCTTTGAGATCAAAAACTTCCTTCCATTGATTCATCATGAACTTATTAGGTAAAACTTTCCTTCTCTTAACCATGGCATATAGTAACTTAAGTTCATCAATCCTTATTGTGCGAAAATCAGCTCTAGGAAATAAAGAGAATCCTAGACACTTATGTATGAAGCGCAGGGTAGGGTGATGCATATCACTAGTGTGAGGACGGTGAACTGTGAGTTCTCTGGATATTTCTCTCCAGAATTTCACTCTATCAAAATCTTGTAGAGCAGAGTCTATGTCAACTACGCACTGTGCAGTAAATCCTATAAGCTTACTAAACTCCCTCCATGGGATAGAAAAATCTTTCCCAAAGAGTCTAAATGTAACTTCAGTATCAGTGGTTTGCAGAGTCTGTAGAAATTCCAGTGTTAAGAGCTTAGACCCCGACTCATCAATTTGCCAAACATTTTCCCATCCAAGAGTTCTAAATATGATTTCAAATTCGAGATCCATACCTTTTGCATGCTGAAGGGCTAGATCATAAGCAGGAGTAAGAATGAATCTTTGGGTCTTCAATTGCTTGAAGGCATCTTTCTCCGTCTTGTTCTGAAACTTGAGGTGCTTCTCCTCCAGTAGAATGTTTTTTTCTGCTGAGGATGACTGGGGCGGCGCTCTGACAGTGGGAGATGGAACGTCGATCTGCATGTCCACTCTCACCTTGAAGAAGAGCTTCTCATCGAATGGGATGATGCCGCGTGCTTGAGCTTGCTCACAAACTTGCTCATCTTCCTACAAAATAAACAGACAACAAAACTCATGGAACGGATTAGGAAATAAAATGCCAGCGGTTAGCCGTCTATAAGTTAGTCGTCCGAGGGTTAGTCGTTCGAGGGTTAGTCATTCTTGATTGCCTAATGAATTTTCTAATCATGATTTTGGCAAAACTTTCACCCTAATCTTTTTCATTTTTCCTGTTAATTATGATAGCACTTTCATTCTTAATTCTTCTCACTCTTTCTAATTCCAACAGCACTTCTACTAAGTGGACTTTTAAACTACGAATTTGAGAATTGAAATTTTGAACTTGGAGAGATGGTTTGCAGCGTGTGGATGAATTAGGCAGCCTAGAAGGTGACCTTTTATAGGTGGGAGAGGAACAGGCCAACCGACCAAGTGGTGGGGCTGGCCGGCCCCACATGGTGACCAGATGGCCTCCTTTTCCTCCAAATATTTCTTTTCTTCATGATTGAGTGAGCTCTGGTGCTCGTTGGTGCACAATGGCTGGTGGTGAGTTGATGGAGGTGATGGGTGCTGGTTGAATGGGTCCTCCATGTTTCCTATGGGTCCTGGTTGCCTGTATTTCTATTGTATATGCACATATATATATGTAATAAAAAATATTTTATGATACTATAAAATATAAGAAGATGAATGGATGGTATTTTTAAAATTTTACGCCTCAACAGTAAATATTTATTTTGGGTCTTTATGCTCCATAAAAATTATTTACATGGTGCTTGAATTTTATAGTGCCATGATGAGAATTTTTTTATGTTTTTTTCAAATGCAATGCAAATGCGGAAAAGTAAATATGCTAAGGTAAAAGTAAATTTATGCAAAGTAAAAAAAAGTAAATAGGTACAGCTACCAATTTTACCTCTCGGCGAGGGTTCAGAATTTTGAGTCCGCTGAATCAGACTTCTCTAGTTGTATTTATTCTTCGGGTGCATTATTTGGCCCTAGAGATGGAGACCTTGACTATTGCACTTGCTTCTCTTGCCACTCCAATGTAGAGCATTGTTCTGGTCTTGGCTTGAAGGCGAATCGCTACTCCTTCCCATTGATATGGAATCGGATTTCTCTGGCTCCGACATCAATGTGTGCATTTGTAGTGCTCAAGAAGGGCCTCCCAAGTATGAGGGGTGTCTTCATGTCTTCCTGCATGTCAAGCACTACAAAATCGACTGGCACAAGGAAGTTTCTTATTTTTACCAGAATATTCTCGGTGATTCCTATAGGGTAGCGGATCGATTGGTCGGCTAATTATAGGCACATTGATGTTAGTGTGAGTGTTGAATAGTTGAGCTTGTCGAAGACCGTCTTGGGCATGACATTAACGCTGGCGCCAAGGTCGCATAGTGCATGCTCAAAATTCTGGTTTCCGATCGAACAATCGATAGTGGGCATCTTGGATCCTTCGTCTTCATAGGTGATGTATTCAGGATGGCCGCACTACACTCCTCCGTTAGTTTGATTACTTCAGTGGTGGGCAGTGGTCTCTTGTTGTTTACAATGTCTCTAAGATACTTTGCATATGGCATCTAACAGTGGAATATTGATATATAACTTTTGAATTACCTCTATAAACTTACCAAACTGCTCATCCATTTTAGCTTTTTGATTTCTACATGGAAATGGTAGGAGGTTGGTGTCATGAAAATCTTGCATCATTTCTTGTTCTTGGGGCTCAATTTCTTCAACTTCATCGTCCTTCTTCTCCTCTTGTACTACTGCCGGTGTCTTACCTGTCCTTGTTGGATATGGTGGATTACGAGTAGAATTGCCACCTCTTATGGTTATGGCATTGACTTTTTCAAGGTTAGTGGCAAAAGGTAGCGCAGTGGCCAACAGAGCTATTTGTGACTCCAGCTTTTTATTATAACTAAGTTGGTCTTTTATGGAAGAAGAAAAACTATCCATTTTAGTGTTTATGTTTTCTAGGACCTTATCATTAAAAGCAAGCTTTTTAGAAATATTCTCATTAATCCTAACTTGTTCTAAGATAAAGTCTCTCAAGGATGCTTACCTTGGGAATTTGAGCATTGTTGTTGTTGATTCCATCCTTGTGTCTGTTGTTGTGGAGTAGAATTGTTGATGACAATACTTGTGTCTTCTTGATATTCAAGGAAATCAACCCCCAAATATTATCCACATATGTTTTGGGAATTAAAGGCGTCTTGTATGGTCTGACAATCTTTCTTGTAATTGGCTCACTGTTTGAGCCAATTCAACAAGACGTCCATCTTAGATGACTGGACAGTTCACACACCTCTTCTGGTGCTTCTTCGCTCTTATTACATGTCTAGATGTTGCATTGAGAACAACCTTGATTAGAGGCTATCTTCTCCATGAGAGTTTTAGCTTTTCCAAGGGTGAGTGACATAAATGATCCTCCAGCAGTAGCATCGAGTTGTTCATGAGCTTTTTGAGTTAATCCATGGTAAAAGTTTGCATGAGCAACCAATCTTCCATTACATGATGAGGACAATCTAAAATGTATTCCTGGAAACATTCCCATGCCTCTGGAATGCTTTCTTCTTTTTGCTGTTGGAAGTTAGAAATCTTTCCTCTTAAGGCATTGGTCTTGCCGATGTGGAAAAACTTTGCTAGGAAGGCCTTCGAACATTTTGCCCATGTATTGATATCATCTTTGTCAGCGTAGAACCACTGCTTCACCCTTCCCACTAACGAGAATGGAAATAAGAGGAGTAGTATAATATCTTGAGCGACGTCCTTGATGACAATTGTGCTTCTAATCTCTAGAAAATTTTGAAGATTTGCACTAGCATCTTCATGTGCCTTTCCGTTGAATGGGGTAGCTTGCACCATGTTGATGAGGCTTGGCTGGAGCTCAAACTCAAGGTTATTGGTTTCGAGTGTTGGTCCAGTGTGGATGTTCTCCGAGCTTGGAGTAGAGAATTCGTGCAGAGTCTTTTCAGCCATAGCTTCTGAAACTGGTGTTGAACTGCCTCTTGATTGGTCTGATTGTGATTGATGTAATTTGTTGATGGATCAGAACCAATCCTACAATACCTTGTATAAGATATGAACAAAGGCAAACAAGAGTAAGCCTGCTAAAGCAGAGGTGCTAGTTATGATTTCATCAATAAGTATTTATTTGATCAATTCTCTTAGCTTTGTGCCCCTCCCCGGCAATGGTGCCAGAAATGCTTGTTGGCACTTCTTAGCATCACTCTTTACTAAGTTGTCATCCCTAGCAATGATGCCAGAAATGCGTTGTTAGTAATTATTGAGAACACTTGTAAATTTATATATATTAAGTATCCGCAAGCGCATAGATAATATACCATTGTAGCATTTCACCCGGGAGTATACCAGGCATCGTTATTTATATTTTACCATAGGGTGGAATGGTGGGGTGGCTAGAGATATTGACAAATATGTATACTTATGATAAGATCATCAACTCTCATGCTTTAACAGGGTTAAGTCAAATGACAAATAAATGATAAATGTAAGGCATTGATAGTAATCTAGAGATAGAAATAGATACTAAAAAATGTAGTAGAACTTGATGAATTGGAGCTCTATTCTCTTCTCTCTAAAAACCATAATTTCTGATCTGATCTTGACTTATGCAATTATGGCTGAGGGAGGGGGTATGAACTAGTATATATAGGCCGTAGCATCTATTCTAGACCCTCGGATCAAACTGACTTGAAAGAACGGTGGAGATGCAATCGTTAAGGCGGTAAAGAACCGACGTGCGAAGATGGAGGCTGACAGGTGGGCCATGGGACTAGTCGGCCTGTAGGTAGTGCTGGCTGGCCCCACCTGGAGGTCCCTCATTGTCATCTTCGGTGTGGAGTCCTCTAGAACCTTCTGGTGCTATTTACGTTGTGGATAATCCTGATTAAATTTGATGAATCAATCCACCTTGATAGTTTTATGGATAAAGCCTACTTGTCGACAGGATATCATCGGCAGTCCTCCGAGGGGTATCCCATGAATGTAGATTGATCGGCAGAGATGCGTGTAATCGAGAACAAGAAGGCAACAGAGACACAATAGTTAGATAGGATTGGGCCGTCAGCATGACGTAATACCCTACTCCTGTGGTCTGTTGGATTGTATTGGCTTCATATGATGTTGCATGTGTTTTGAGGGGGGTCCCTGCCCGCCTTATATAGTATAGGGGTAGGGTTACAAGTTGGTTAGATCTGGGAGATAACCAGAAAGTAATAACAAATTACAGGAATCATGGGATCGAACGTATCCTAACATATCTCGTAGTATCTTTAGAATATCTTCCTGGTGTCTTGCGAGGCACGCCGAGCAGCGCCGAGCTCCATAAGGCTTTGTCTTGTGGGCTAGACAACCCCTAGGAGCATAGCCAATGTAGTTTGCCATGGGTATCCAGGGTCATACCCCCACAGCTAGTCCCCGAGCGCCTTGTATCCGCTGTGCAACGCTGTCTTGAGCTTGTCCGAGCAGGTGTGAACAAAGCCGAGCAGTCAGACTCATGGTTTGACTACCATGATGAGTTGATGAGCAGTTGTGAACCATCGCCGAGCAGTGTATCCCAAGTAAGGCTTGCCATAAGGATGTAAGGAGCTCAAGTTTGAAATTGAAAATTTCCTCACAGTGGACCAAGTGTGCCCACTTAAAGTCCGACCACGAGAAAGAGAGATGGACTTCTTCAACTTTAGGAGGCGTAGAGTCTTCTAGATTAAAGCAAACACACTCACCGTGAGGTGAAGTGTGCCCACTTAGTCCCCAAGCCTGACAGTAGGTGATGTAGTCACATGGTGCCAGGATCCAAAGTAGAATAAAAGTAAAAGACTAGCCGAGCAGGCAACCAGTCCCCGGGCAGAGCCTTGAAATGAGAAAAACACATTCACCGCAAGGTGAAGTGTGCCCACTTAGTCCCCAAGCCTGATAGTAGGTGATGTGGTCATGTGGTGTTAGGGTCAGAAACAACAGTAAATAGAAGAAAGTCCCTAGTATGGTGAGGGACCAAGTCATAGTGATGACGCAGTCCCCGAGCCACAAGTGGAAATCTTGGAGAAAAAATCAGAGTAATGGCTGTACAGTAGTGGTTACTAAGCCTTAATGGTATTGCAGAGAAGTCAGCGAATATTTGGTGTGCAGTAACAAGTTGCGGCGAAAAGTGGGTGATATGGGCTGCAGTTGCACGGAAGCCCAGGTAACGGCCCACCACGCCGCTTTGGAGAATTCGGAGAGGCGCAAATCATGGAGCGGTTTCCCAAAAACCCTTGAATGCGAAAATGGGGAGGGTGCTTTATAACCGTGCCGCCACACCCCACACTCCCACCTTTCCCACTTCGCCACTTCGCCACTTCATCTTCCTCCTTGGCCCTCCTGCTTCCTGATTCACATTCACACGCGCTTCCACTGGCAATCCCAAACCAAATCTAAGAGATGGCGCTGAAGATGAGAGTTGGTAACCCGAAGAAGGTGGCCGCCAGATCAAGCCATGATAAGGAATGGGTGCCGTCACTCATGGGGGAGGTAGAGCTCAACGAGATGGTGGAGGCAGGCATTCTCCCTGACCGTGTCACCGCTAGATGGCATTCGGCCAACGGTGCGCCCTACCCGATGCCGCATACTGACAAAGTCATAGTATTTGAAGATTATTTCTGGCGCGGATTAGGATTTCCTGTTCATCCTTTCTTGTAGAATCCTATTGGAGTTCTAGGGAGTGAATCTGTGCAATCTGCATCCAACACCATCTTGCACATCTCCATTTTTATCGATTTCTGTGAGGCGTATCTCAGAATTCTTCCCCACCTCAACCTCTTTCGACAACTGTTCTGGCTGAAGAAGAAGGGCAGCAGCGGTTCTAGAGTGGTCGGTGGCGTGTATCTGCAACTCCATGATGGGATGGCTGGTGAGTACATCACTGTGCCACTGAACACCTTGATCAATAGGTGGAACACCAAGTGGTTCTACATGAAGCAGAGTCATCCTACCATCTGCTGCGACGTCAACCACATTTCGGAGAACCAGAGGAGCTGGTTGGAGAAGCCGAGCAGTGCTGATATGGATTAGGTGAGGGAGCTCCTCGGCCTGATAAAGGGTGTAAAGATGAATGACGCACTGGTGGCGGCGAGCTTCATAATGTGTCGCATCCAACCCTGCAAGGAGAGGGCCCACATGGGTTTTGACTTCAAGGGGGACACTAACGGCACCCGAGAAAGGACGGAGAGGCTATCGAAGGAGGCTATGGTATGCTGACCAACCAAACTATTTGCTCTAAATGCGCCGTTCAGCGTGCTAGGGCAGATGAGAGCCTTCAACTGTAGGAACCCACCTCCTCAGGTAAAATCTCAACTATTGTTGTTGATGCTTTTTATCCTATATCGGTGCTGAGCAGTAAATTGATTCACTTGTGGAAAGATCCATTTGTAGGAATGAGCTACGTACTTCTTGGGCATGCTGAGGAGCAATTGGATGAAGGCAGTGGACGCCCGACCAACCACTTAGCCGTATGAAGGTGCCATCAGCGCCTCATCAAAGTCCAAAGGCAAAGGTGCTGGTTGGAAGATGAGTCCCCCCTGAGTGTTGGAGAAGGTTTGGGGGAAAAGGGCAGTGACCGATGAGCCAGCCTAGAAGAAGAGGAAGATGGCGGGTGCAGCTCCCCCCAAGCCGGGCGACATCTCACTTGGCAGCGGTTAGACCATGTAGATGTAGAGTGTAGCGATGTTCGAATGGTCGGACGACGATGGGGCTCTAGCAGCTCCTCCTCCGGGCACTGAGGCGCCACCGTGCAACACGCACATAGAGGTGTAGTCAAAAGGAGGGGAGGGAGTCCCTAAGCAACGGTCGGAGGAGAAGCCAATGGTGGGGGCCGCAAGACCTCTAGCCTAGGGCACGCTAGTTGACCCTAGAGCCATGCCTGGGTGCTTGGGGAGGCAGCGCCAGTTCAGAACCATGTACCAGGAGGCCGACGGGTAAGTACCCTTGCATTGGATTCATTTTGCTGTTGGATCCTTATAGTTGTAGTGATTGATGAGCTAATCTGATGCAGAGCGAGGTGTATGGCAGATCTGAATCCATCCATCTAGACTGGCGAGCAGCCAAGGGTTGGTCCTAGTGCAGAGGCAATGCCGGTAGAGCCTGTCTAGGAGTCCCCGGGTGCTCAGTGGCCTGCGGAGGAGTCAACCGCCGCTGCTGATGGAGTTGGTGATGGAGAATGGTTGACGATGATGGCAACTGATGCGATGGAGATGCTAGGAGCGATGGTGGGAGCCACTGAATCTTTGGAGGTGGAAGGTAGAGCTGCCAACATCGTGCCAGAGTCTAGGGCAAGGAGGTTGGTGGTGCCGAAAGAGCAGGCGACACTCCCTAAGACATCAGAGGGCGTGGTTGGATGCGCTATGCGGCCATTGAGCCCCTAGATGGTGCCACCAGCTATGAAGGAAGAGGATGAGGTGGAGGAGATTGAGCATGAGGAATCACGACCTCAAGCTATCTGGATCCTCTATAAGCGGGGGGATGAAGTGGTGGTCGTGGAAGAGGAGGACACCACTAGGGAGGTTAGGAGGCTAGAGTCCACCCTTTCCATACCCATGAAGTAGATCAAGGTTACTATTGCATCGGCAATGTCCGTCTTTGACATTGGAGATTGGAGTTCTTCATGGTCTTAGTGCTTTTGCAGGGCATAGCATGAACTACACCGGCAGCAACTGATCAAGAGGATGGAGCCCTTGCTAAGGAGAATGTGAAGATGAAAGATGCGGTGAAGCTGATGGAGAAGAATGTACAGAGGGCCTAGCATGAGCGGGATCTTGCTGAGTCCAATGCCAAGGACCTAGAGTACCAGAAGGGCATCCTATCCGAGCAGCTGGCCACCATCTCCAAGTTGCTAATGAGTGTTTCCGGGCAGCTAAGAAACATCTCTGAGCGGAGGAAAGGTATGGCGGATCGGCGAATTTGCTTTACATTGCCGAGCAGTCTTATTGTTGCTGACGATCGTTATGTTTGTAGAGCAAGACATAGAGCTTGATCAGTTGCGTCAAGTCATTGGTCAACTTCAAGAGGAGGAGAAGTAGGCATCTGGGCGAGCAGAGAAACTAGCTGAGGAGCTAAAAGGTGAGTAGTTCACGGTTGGAGTTGTTGCAGAAGTGACTTCTTTGCTTGATAGGTCTTCTTGGTGCTTGTAGAATACTGCCAAAGGACTAGGGCGCAGTTCAATTTGCAGCTAGAGGCTAGAACCCAGAGGGGGAAACTTGATGGCATGGTTGCCGAGGTCAAGCATGTGCTCGACAACATCAACATTGAGGTAGCTCCTTAGCCCGATGACAGTCCACCGCGTCCGGACACCATCATCGACAGATGCAAGGCAGCATGGGAGAACTTCAAGAGCTTCCACTGAGATGTCACTGTCTCCGCTGTTGTAACAGAATCGCCCAATTTATACAAGATCAAGTACGGTTGTCCCCGCTAACATGTTGACACACACATACTTTCACTCATATAAACCCGGTAGTCCGCCGAGTGTCCCAAAAGACCTCGGTAAATCAACATCACAACCAAGATCATGTGATTAAGCAAATACACATCACATACACAGGGTTGCAATGGAAATAATATTACAAATGGGTTCACAATTAAAAGTACAAGTTTGGGTTTCAAAACCAATTAGTGAAAACAACATAGCTTTCAAAAGATTACATTAATATATGTTCCAAATATATTGCTAGCATAAGTGACATCATCCGACAAAAGCATATAGATGAGAAGTAACTATAGAATCACCAAGCCACCGGCGGTTAGCCACCATCTTTACAGGCCGAGAACTTCACCTGCAACATGGTGGGATAAACCCTGAGTATGAGAATGTACTCAGCTAGACTTACCCGTCAAACCAGAAATAAAGGACACCAAGGATCATGCAAGGCTTATGAGGTGGGCTAGCTTGACACAGTTGCATAAAAGAGCTTATGAATATAGTGCCCAATTTAAACTTAGAATCAAGTTTATCAACATTTACCTGTTCACTAGATTAGCACCTGTACTAGAGCACTCACTTATTAGGACCAATCAATATTAACCATAGCAGGTATAATAAGGCTGTCATCATCATATCATCATTTCTGAACCATTATGTTATTTAGTGTATCTACTTTGGAGATAAGCCCGTCAAGTTCTCACTAACCGGGAGAGACAGCGACTCGAATCGAATTACAACTCAGATGAGGGGGTATTCCTAACTCTCACCCTGGCATACTTTGCAAGGGTAGCCATGGGTCACCTTTGGTACAACTTAGGAACCAAATTCGCGGGTTCGATCAGCGCCAGCGCTCTCAGGGATTACCCTTCTGCCAGGACGATCAGGACTTTTAAATCACCTGCCCTTGGACTCATGCCTACAGCTCCCTTCCGAGGCGTACTTTATACTTATCGACTCTCGGCCTGAGTTGAGCTACTTGGCTTCGCGATCGGTCTTCGGACATGGCCAACTAAGAGAGAGGCATGCGTTCAACATGAACAGGAAAGGCTCCAAGATTCAGTCCTTAAGCGACACAGATGGAGTCACTACAAACCGGCAAGCCTCCGCCCGGTCTTCATTTCAAATTAAGACAGGTTCTTTTCCACGATAGCAAATATAGCCAACCATGCCATATGTATGCCCCTATATCTCGCAGGTGACAGGAAATCACCTGACTTCTACCGCGTTTAAGCAGGGCTAAGCACTACACGATCCTGAGCTACATAGGATTCAGGGTATCAATATCTGGACAAGGATTGGATAACCAATGCAACAAGTGTTTGCATCCAACACCTAAACTTAATGCAACAATATATATATGTAACAATAATACTTTAACTGCATTTCAGAAATTAGGAGGCTTAATATGCTCTAGGGCTTGCCTGGGATCCGACACAAGTCAGTTCAGTTAGCTTGCACCGTCCTAGTGACATCTCGGGTCCTAGCACTTGCTTAGTCCTTCCATCTTCGGGATATATCCACCAAACCAAATCTTCGGGTTTGGCTCCAACATCGCATTCTTCATGTGGTGCATCTAGCGTACCTAGATGAGATGCAATATACAAGTGCATAAATATGAAGAATAGTACCATGAGACGCATCACAAAATAGCAAGCAAGACAAGCATAGTTTACACTAACACACTTAAGTACTTTGCGATGCTTAACTTAAACATCACACAATCTATCATGCTAAGATGGCAAAGAAGACGACCACACCAAGCATGACACAAGTTTCCCAAGATCTCAGGTGCTCTAACTCAGTCATCATTCAAGGCATAAGTCACACTTAACAATAAACAAGCAAACACTATAATTGGAATCTGCTAATTTCTGGACATGCAAACAACAGCTACAAGATTTAGCTATAACTGGAGTTACACAAATCCAATTGACTTGCAAGAAGACATTTTGGAAAGCTTATGAAATTATATACATTTCATTTATAACCATCACAGCATGATTCCCAAGTTAAGTAGGTCAAAATTATACCTTTACAGAAACTGGTTCATACAAAATAGAGAGCAACAATTCCTGTATTCTAACTTTAAACAGTTGAAACTCAAACACTACTCGGCCAAATGATACCAAATTTTAACAGCAGCTAGATACATAAATTATCTACAACTTTTGTATAAACAAGTTTCACAACAAAGCACATTGTCATGAAGAACTTTGCTAAGTTCCCAGATCTGTCCATAAACCACATCGGCAAGAAAATAATTATTAACTTATGTTGCAAATTCATAATTGGGCAAAACCAACTTTACGAACATTTCACACATGACTAAAGAACACCAGAAAACCTAGTGTCCATGACCAAATAAATTCTTTTAATGCATTTCTTAATTTATTTTAGATAACAAGGTGACTTAATGAACATATACCAAAAGTATACAATAAATTCAGTGGCTCACATATCCTCTCAATAGTCTACTGTACAAATTTCACTCCATTTGAATATGTATAGCAACCTCTATGAAAAAGACAAGTTGCTAAAGCAAGAAATCATGTGAGAGCAAGATAAACCAATAACTCACTCATACTTCATCCAATACTCATGACATTTTTACCACACATCAACTATCACATGAGTAGCATGCCACAAAAATTTCACTTCATTTGGAGCCCTAGATCTACAGTTATGAAAAACAACAAATTCAACTAGCATTACAACCTTACTACACAAATATATTTTTATTGCAAAATATTGAAACTAAAACATGCCATAGTATAGATCTAATGCATAGATAATTTCACAAGGATTCCAAAAAGTCCTCATTTGCTATTTTATGAATTTCCTATGAATTACTACGAATTTCCAAAGATTTAGTAAATTTACTACACATAGGTCCTTATCGGCACTATTCATTTGAGTCACAGACTTCGCAGTTAGACCCTTCCACTTTGTCAAATTTGAGCTCGAGGCCCCTGGTCGGAATTTACAGCAGAGGAGCATGCCAGACTTGTCGTTGCCGGCCGAAGGAGGCTCATCGGCGGCGGTGGAGTGGTGGTGGAGCATCAGCAGGGCCACGCGCACCCAGGGGACAGCTTGGCTCGGCCCAAGGCTGCCCGAGTTGGCACGGCCACACGAACAGTGGCCCAATGGCCGGCGGATGATGGCGGCAACGGCTGCCGGTGGCTGCGCGACCGGGAAGGTGGCGTACAGGAGGCAGCGCGGAGTGGGGAGGTCGAGAGTGAGGTCAGCTAGGATGGAGGAGGCTCAAAGGACGAGTGAGGATGGCGGTCACGGAGCTTGACTTGCCGGCAATGGCGGCTGGCTCCGCGCGTGCGTGGTGGTCTGAGGTGACCGGCTGGGCTAGGTGCAGCTGGTTGCGGTAGCTTGGAGGCATGGCGAAGAACAGAGAAGGGACGCGAGGATGGCCGGCGGTGGGAGCTTGCTCTGCTCATGGCCATGGAGCTCGGCCCGGTCGTCCATGGCGAGCGCGCTCCACCGAGCGAAGGAGAGGCCAAGGAGCGAGCGAGGGAGTGAGTGAGGGAGTGGGTGAGGGAGTGGGGAGTGCCTCTGGCGACCAAGACGAGCGATCGAGGCGCCATGGCACACATGCGAGCCAGCGCGAGGCCACGCGGCGCCCGGCAGCTGAAGTCGGTCGCCCCCTGTTCACCAAATTCGAAATTTCAATTCTACCTCAAAAATACGTCTGAAAGCCTAAGTTCGTCCATTCGTAACTTCTAAACCACGACGATTTAGCAAATACTTTATTAGTAAACGTTGTAGATCTACATACCATGTCCAACTTTTCTTTAGTGATCTAGGTCTAATTTTTAAAGGATATCAAGTTATATCGTCACAAAGTCAGGCACATCGAAACGGTAAACTCTCTTTGACTTAGAAAAATTCCTTAGTTCCAAAACAGTACCATGTTGATTATTGTGATCTCTAAACGACCAAGTTAAGCACTGAATTAGCTCATGACCCAAAAATAAAAGTTGTTTATATAATCAAGTACTACAACTTTGCTTAAGGGTGCACTGCCATGCAAACAACATAAGCCATATTTCAAACCAGGTCAAAGTAGCATCATGGGAAAGCTTAAATTAGAGTTCATGACCGATGGAGGCATTTTCTTGACCTTTTCTCAACACGAACCCTTCATGACTTTTGTTGTAGATTTCAATTTGAGTCGTTTGAGCAAGGTAGCAAGGTTCAGTTGGCGATCTATAATTCCATTCACTTAATAAAGCAATCCAAGAAAGAATGTAACTCATCATTTCATGCGTCTTCTTGATTCCAAACTTCATGAAACTTTTCCATGGATCAATATAGATGGATATTGATGCAAGGCACATGAAACAAGTAAATCTAGCATTACCCAAGCACACTCTTTAGAAAAGGGCAGCATGTAAGCAATGGTGCATGGTCCAAGTTTACGTGGTGATTTATTTTCATATGTTTAACCTAACATCTCCATCACTACTTAACATGTCATGGTTGAGCTTAAACTCATTGCTTAACTAGTGACAAACACCTGGGGTGTTATAGCCCTCCCCCCTTAAAGGAATCATGTCCCGAGATTCGGTGCGAAAGACTTTTAAGGGAAGAGAAACTTGTCATCTAGTTTCCAACATCAGTGATAGCATTAGGCCACTTAACTTCAGAGTATCAGAGAGGCTAATTTGGTCACGACACTTTCTGATACTCGCTCTTTGTCGTAAGTTGTTGTCTGAAGAATTTCCTTCTTTGGCGTCCATGAAGCATTGTTACATTGGAAGGAATCCAAGATAGCATTGTCCTTCGTACTTCATCCATGATATACGAAGAGTGATACACGCGTAGACTAAATACTTGTAACATCTACTTCCCTAGTGGATATAGCATAGAACTTATGGACTTTGCACTTGATTGCAGTCGGTTGACGGATATTCCATGCAATGGTGTTATATTGGCTCCTAAGGTTTGAAAAGCAGTTCTCTACTAAAGTGGCTAGAGCACAACTTCTCGTAAAGGATGTGATCATAGACGGGGTAACATCCTTTGAGGGCATGAGAAGCTAGTTAACCAATATCCAAACTGGTTGTAGCAGTGCAATCACTCATATGTCAACTGATGGAAAGCTACATAATGTTCCTTGTGTGCAGTGCTCTTTCTCCGATAACAATACTATATTACCTGAGTCCGTTGAGTGAGCAGTGAATGTGATAGCTGACTCCGTTGACTCAGCGTTTTCGACGACCATTATTTAAGGGAATTCTTGTATCCAAGCGGCAACAGTTATCTGAGTTGTATCTGAGGCAACCCCTTGGGTAAAACACATGGAAGACACCTTAGGCATGTCAGCATTGGAGAACCATTGATGCAGAAGGATGTTAGCGAGGCTTGGAGGGCAACACAAGTTGCAAGTACTCACAAAACTAGGGACTAGTTCACTACCAAGCAGGTTAAGTACAATTTGCCTTCGTGGTGCAGTTGCACAGCAAGTTGGGTTTACTTGCATCGTAGCAAAACCAGCTTTCTTAAACTATATTTGACGTCGAGGCTTCCATTCTTAGGCCAATCAATGTCTCAAAAACCATAATCCAAAAATCTATGGTTTGACACCTTTCCAATTACTTTCGAATTGCAAGGGCACAATTTGACTTCTAGAGCACCTTGACTGCTCACGCATTGCTGATCTAAGAGGGCAAAAGCAAGGCACATAGGGGTGCAATTTATCTTCTCAAGGGTATGGAGGGTTGTCTAATCAGCAATACACCTACAAGATGTAATTTCTTGGCATGAATTACAAACACAACCGTCTAATGCAAAGGATGATCGTAGTCACAGCGAAATTGCAGATTCTGTACCCTTTTGTTTTCTATTCATATCTCACAAACTACTACTCCAATATGCACAAATTTTGGTGGGCATGTAGATCCATGGGTCTTCTAACTACTCACCAAAATTCAACTCAACCGGACACCGTTTGACCATCCAAACAATTCATGTACCAAAACTGCTCTGTTATGAAATGGCAGCAAACCGAGCCGACAAGATATCTCTCAATTTCAATGTTTTACTCAACCAATACTCAAACCAACTTAAGACATTAAAGGGTCCTAAGCAAGGAATGAGATCACCAAGTTTGGAGTAAATCCAACTTCGTTTGAGTCACTAATCGCCGGCTTGAAGATAACCGGTTTAGTGCCACAAAATCTGGACAGATTTCGTGTTCTCCCTTTTCTTTGCTTCACACGTTGAGGTGTGTGTTTTGCACTCTCTAACCTTTCTCATAGCAGCAGCAGCCTTTCTCTAGTTGAAGATGGAGGCTATAGTGTTCCTGACATGTTTCTTAGGTAACAATTTCCGCCGTTGATCTAAACACCAACTTGACGATGCACAAGCATTGGACTTGTGGGCTATTTTCCTAGGGCGCAAAGCATTACTCAACATGGAGGGCATCCCTATAAAGACAAGGAACCGTTTTTGAATATTCTCTGGCACTACGTCCAATAGAGCCTTGAACAAACCCATTTGTGGTACCTAGGGCACAATGATGCTGATCGAAACTAGGGATGTATTTTTGCTAGCTCCTACATAGCCGATACAACGTCTTGTACTATCTGTGTGATTGTCCAAGATGGAATTGACTTGATAGCACAGGTTTTGGAAAACAAAGCAGTAGCTGCATTGCTAAATGGCTTGCTATTACATTGCTTATCATTGCTCTACGAGACATAACCTTCATAATTAGCAAAAAGTTGTCACCTAGCGGGAGGTTAAACTTCCGACTAGTAACTAATCAGTTGTCTCTCAACACTCAAAGTTCCAATTTCTTACTCTTGACCACAACAATAATTGCAATCGAGGCACAAACAGACGGTCGCCATCGAAGTCTGCAGATAACGAGTCACACTAGAGATGGTTGATCTCGACCGTGCGATTATCATGCACATAATAATCAAGACTTGGATAGCCAGGTCATAATCATAATATGACGTTCGATTCTTATCTGACTAACAACTTGTCCAACATTAAGTGTTGTGTGCCTTTATGATCCAACAATGATGACATAAGTTGTTCACTAGGTGACGAATGTCAATACTGGGACCACCAAGTGGAGTCACTTGTCTACCACCTCTTGTAGTCTATTAATGTTTATGTCGATGACCAGTTCTTCAAAGGTTATCCTTTTTGTGACTTCAAAAGGAAGCTCTACTACTTTCGGTCTGATATATGGATCTTCGATAAGATATGGAGAGATAACCAAGGAAGAGCTCACATGAAAATAACACATCGGTGCAGTTTGACAATGGATCATGACTAGAAACCTCGATACCAGCGTGCACCCAGCAGCACAACCATGCGTCGGCCGCCCACAAGGAGGCCCGAGGTTCCGTCATGGCACCGTAGATCGCTAATCGTGGCACCATTACTGAACAAACAACTAAAGTGAAATTTCCAGTGGCACCAATTAGATTGTAAGAACAAGCATTGTGCAAAAGAGGGATAGCAAACAAGGATAGTCACAAGGTTAGGAATCAACAAGGAGGCGATCAAAAGATCAAAACACAATGCAAAAGAACATAGCCTAATTGCCGAAGGCAACTAAGCAGGAGACTCTTGCTAATTTCCATATACGTCTTGTGTCCACCCAAGTGATTACTAGATAAAGATTAACATGAGATTTGGTCTTGTCGAGTAGCATCATAAGATCAAGACTGATAAACATCCAGAGACTTGAAAGGGTTGGAGGCAAAATAAATGAGATTCGAGGGACAGAGCCATTACACTGACTAGGGATTGAGTTGATAAAGCAATGACATGATCTGTGAGGAAAAGGTTCCAAAGCTAGGATAGATAGGGATTAGCGTTGCACCAGATCACTTGTAAAAGGAGCAATAAGATCTAATCAAGGATTTTTGAGCAGGGTCCTCCCACATAGGAGCGGGACAACCACAAAACATGCAAGCATTTAAGGGAACTAAGCTTGGGCCTAAGGTTAAGCAAAGGCATAGATAAAGGTCTTCATAGCGCAATGTTCAAGGCTAGCGACCACGTGTACAGGCTCAGGTTCCTAAGAGAGAACTTAATTGTAGATGACAACCATGAGATTATCAAAACTTGGACGCTGCTCTAGGATAGTGCTCTTCCACACTCATATGCTTACCGAGGACAAAAGGGTGACAACTACGGCACTACCTAGATAACGAGCATCCACACATATATCATGTTCTTAAGCGAGCATTTCGAAACACTCAATTCGATTAGCTTAAGCGACTATTACTAAGCACAAAGCTCATACATAACAAGCAGTCACCTACAACAACACCACTACACATATCAGGCAAAACATAGTGGTAAGGCACTGTTATCTTTTGTTTCCTTTTTACTGAGTAGATGGATATCTCTACAAAACAAGTTTTTACTTACATTTAGCAATTTAGTTTTCAAAGGGGTGAACTTTTTGTTAACTATTAACTCATCATCTATTTCCTTTGGAAGCCAACATACGAGGCAAAGCTAATCACACACTAACTTCAAGCATAGCTATTCAAGCAGCATGGGACAAGGCATTTTGGCTAGCTTCACACAGGGAAAATAGTGACATCACATTGATCACAAGTTACTTAGCATTAGGACAAGGTGAGGGAAGCATATTTATGCACAAGCACAATCATGATGCATGCTCGTCCTATTTGTCCTCACGAAATTGCCAGCCTAAGGTGGCAATCACATTCTATGTCGGTGGCATAACATGTACTCTCTCGATATATAGCTAGTCGTTAGCTACATTCAATCTATGCATTCGTGGTTAGCGTACCTGCAGGAAAATTCATTGCAACCCATCCCCACAAGAGATAAATAAGCATACAATGAAAGTAGTAAACTAAGATACTCTCCATATATACATCCCTAGATGTATATACTTCGATATCCATAGCTACCCGATAAATATACCCGCAATTAAGTACCTTCATATATACATGTGTGTAACATATAAATATTCCAGTAACCATAGCTAACTCTCCCCTAGACCGACAGTTGGACGGTCATGCTCTCACAACTCACACTTACCTGAGCGTAGAGGCAATTGATCCATACATTACCATTCAAGCGAATTGCATCCATACAACAGCACACCGTATGGACGACAAAAGTAAAAACCCCCATGTTAGTACTTAGATAGCCACCTAATAGTCCTTAACTAGGCATAAAGGAGGATGTCGCTAGCATAGTTCTGCAAATTAGTTTTTGACAAATTTGCCTGTAGCTAAAGTTTTAGTTAAAATAGGCTTTTTAAAACCAAAACTTTGTTTTTAAAACAATGTACATGACAGTATTATGCTTAATCTTGCTCTGATGCCAGCTATAATAGAACCGCCCAATTTATACAAGATCAAGTATGGCTGTCCCCGCTAACACATTGACACACACATACTTTCACTCATATAAACCCGGTAGTCCGCCGAGTGTCCCAAAAGACCTCGGTAAATCAACATCACAACCAAGATCATGTGATTAAGCAAATACACATCACATACATAGGGTTGCAACGGAAATAATATTACAAATGGGTTCACAATTAAAAGTACAAGTTTGGGTTTCAAAACCAATTAGTGAAAACAACATAGCTTTCAAAAGATTACATTAATATATGTTCCAAATATATTGCTAGCATAAGTGACATCATCCGACAAAAGCATATAGATGAGAAGTAACTATAGAATCACCGAGCCACCGGTGGTTAGCCACCATCTTCACAGGCCGAGAACTTCACCTACAACATGGTGGGATAAACCCTGAGTACGAGAATGTACTCAGCTAGACTTACCCGTCAAACCAAAAATAAAGGACACCAAGGATCATGCAAGGCTTATGAGGTGGGCTAGCTTGACACAGTTGCATAAAAGAGCTTATGAATATAGTGTCCAATTTAAACTTAGAATCAGGTTTATCATCATTTACCTATTCACTAGATTAGCACCTGTACTAGAGCACTCAATTATTAGGAGCAAACAATATTAACCATAGCAGGTATAATAAGGCTGTCATCATCATATCATCATTTCTGAACCATTATGTTATTTAGTGTATCTACTTTGGAGATAAGCCCATCAAGTTCTCACTAACCGGGAGAGACGGCGACTCGAATCGAATTACAACTCAGCTGAGGGGGTATTCCTAACTCTCACCCTGGCATACTTTGCAAGGGTAGCCGTGGGTCACCTTTGCTACAACTCAGGAACCAAATTCGCGGGTTCGATCAGCGCCAGTGCTCTCAGGGATTACCCTTCTGCTAGGACGATCAGAACTTTTAAATCACCTGCCCTTGGACTCACGCCTACGGCTCCCTTCCGAGGCGTACTTTATACTTATCAACTCCCGGCCTGAGTTGAGCTACTCGGCTTCGCGGTCGGTCTTCGAACATAGCCAACTAAGAGAGAGGCATGCGTTCAACATGAATAGGAAAGGCTCCAAGATTCAGTCCTTAAGCGACACAGACGGAGTCACTACAAACCGACAAGCCTCCGCCCAGTCTTCATTTCAAATTAAGATAGGTTCTTTTCCACGATAGCAAATATAGCCAACCGTGCCATATGTATGTCCCTATATCTTGCAGGTGACAGGAAATCACCTGACTTCTACCGCGTTTAAGTAGGGCTAAGCACTACATGAACCTGAGCTACATAGGATTCAGGGTATCAATATCTGGACAAGGATTGGATAACCAATGCAACAAGTGTTTGCATCCAACACCTAAACTTAATGCAACAATATATATGTAACAATAATACTTTAACTGCATTTCAGAAATTAGGAGGCTTAATATGCTCCGGGGCTTGCCTAGGATCCGACACAAGTCAGTCCAGTTAGCTTGCACCGTCCTAGTGACATCTCAGGTCCTAGCACTTGCTTAGTCCTTCCATCTTCGGGATATATCCACCAAACCAAATCTTCGGGTTTGGCTCCAACATCGCATCCTTCACATGGTGCATCTAGCGTACCTAGATGAGATGCAATATACAAGTGCATAAATATGAAGAATAGTACCATTAGACGCATCACAAAATAGCAAGCAAGACAAGCATAGTTTACACTAACACACTTAAGTACTCTGCGATGCTTAACTTAAACATCACACAATCTATCATGCTAAGATGGCAAAGAAGACGACCACACCAAGCATGACACAAGTTTCCCAAGATCTCAGGTGCTCTAACTCAGTCATCATTCAAGGCATAAGTCACACTTAACAATATACAAGCAAACACTATAATTGGAATCTGCCAATTTCCGGACATACAAACAACAGCTACAACATTTAGCTATAACTGGAGTTACACAAATCCAAATGACTTGCAAGAAGACATTTTGGAAAGCTTATGAAATTATCTACATTTCATCTATAACCATCACAGCATGATTCCCAAGTTAAGTAGGTCAAAATTATACCTTTACAGAAACTGGTTCATACAAAATAGAGAGCAACAATTCCTGTATTCTAACTTTAAACAGTTGAAACTCAAACACTACTCAGCCAAATGATACCAAATTTTAACAGCAGCTAGATACATAAATTATCTACAACTTTTGTATAAACAAGTTTCACAACAAAGCACATTGTCATGAAGAACTTTGCTAAGTTCCCAGATCTGTCCATAAACCACATCGGCAAGAAAATAATTATTAACTTATGTTGCAAATTCATAATTGGGCAAAACCAACTTTACGAACATTTCACACATGACTAAAGAACACCAGAAAACCTAGTGTCCATGACCAAATAAATTCTTTTAATGCATTTCTTAATTTATTTTAGATAACAAGGTGACTTAATGAACATATACCAAAAGTATACAATAAATTCAGTGGCTCACATATCCTCTCAATAGTCTACTGTACAAATTTCACTCCATTTGAATATGTATAGCAACCTCTATGAAAAAGACAAGTTGCTAAAGCAAGAAATCATGTGAGAGCAAGATAAACCAATAACTCACTCATACTTCATCCAATACTCATGACATTTTTACCACACATCAACTATCACATGAGTAGCATGCCACAAAAATTTCACTTCATTTGGAGCCCTAGATCTATAGTTATGGAAAATAACAAATTCAACTAGCATTACAACCTTACTGCACAAATATATTTTTATCGCAAAATATTGAAACTAAAACATGCCATAGTATAGATCTAATGCATAGAGAATTTCACAAGGATTCCAAAAAGTCCTCATTTGCTATTTTACGAATTTCCTATGAATTACTACGAATTTCCAAAGATTCAGCAAATTTACTACAAATAGGTCATTATCGGCACTATTCATTTGAGTCACAGACTTCGCAGTTAGACCCTTCCACTTTGTCAAATTTGAGCCCGAGGCCCCTGGTCGGAATTTACAGCAGAGGAGCATGCCGGACTTGTCGTTGCCGGCCGAAGGAGGCTCGTCGGCGGCGGTGGAGTGGTGGTGGAGCATCAGCAGGGCCACGCGCACCCAGGGGACAACTCGGCTTGGCCCGAGGCTGCCCGAGTTGGTGCGGCCACACGAACAGTGGCCCAACGGCCGGCGGATGACGGCGGCGATGGCTGCCGGTGGCTGCGCGACCGGGAAGGTGGCGTACAGGAGGCAGCGCGGAGCGGGGAGGTCGAGAGTGAGGTCAGTTGGGATGGAGGAGGCTCAAAGGACGAGCGAGGATGGCGGCCGTGGAGCTTGACTTGCTGGCAATGGCAGCTGGCTCTGCGCGTGCATGGCGGTCTGAGGTGACCGGCTGGGCTAGGTGCATCCAGCTGCGGTAGCTTGGAGGCGCGGCGAAGAACACAGAAGGGACACGAGGATGGCCGGCGGTGGGAGCTTGCTCTGCTCGCGGCCATGGAGCTCGGCCTGGTCGTCCATGGCGAGCGCGCTCCACCGAGCGAAGGAGAGGCCAAGGAGCGAGCAAGGGAGAGAGGGAGTGGGTGAGGGAGTGGGGAGTGCCTCTGGTGACCAAGACGAGCGATCGAGGCGCCGTGGCACGCATGCGAGCCAGCGCAAGGCCACGCGGCGCCCGACAGCTGAAGTCGGTCGCCCCTGTTCACCAAATTCAAAATTTCAATTCTACCTCAAAAATACGTCTGAAAGCCTAAGTTCGTCCATCCATAACTTCTAAACCACGACGATTTAGCAAAAACTCTATTAGTAAACGTTGTAGATCTACATACCATCTCTAACTTTTCTTTAGTGATCTAGGTCTAATTCTCAAAGGATATCAAGTTATATTGTCACAAAGTCAGGCACATCGAAACGGTAAACTCTCTTTGACTTAGAAAAATTCCTTAGTTCCAAAACAGTACCATGTTGACTATTGTGATCTCTAAACGACCAAGTTAAGCACTGAATTAGCTCATGACCCAAAAATAAAAGTTGTTTATATAATCAAGTACTACAACTTTGCTTAAGGGTGCACTGCCATGCAAACAACATAAGCCATATTTCAAACCAGGTCAAAGTAGCATCATGGGAAAGCTTAAATTAGAGTTCATGACCGATGGAGGCGTTTTCTTGACCTTTTCTCAACATGAACCCTTCATGACTTTTGTTGTAGATTTCAATTTGAGTCGTTTGAGCAAGGTAGCAAGGTTCAGTTGGCGATCTATAATTCCATTCACTTAATAAAGCAATCTAAGAAAGAATGTAACTCATCATTTCATGCGACTTCTTGATTCCAAACTTCACAAAACTTTTCCATGGATCAATATAGATGGATATTGATGCAAGGCACATGAAACAAGTACATCTAGCATTACACAAGCATACACTTTAGAAAAGGGCAGCATGTAAGCAATGGTGCATGGTCCAAGTTTACATGGTGACTCATTTTCATACGTTTAACCTAACATCTCCATCACTACTTAACATGTCATGGTTGAGCTTAAACCCGTTGCTTAACTAGTGACAAACACCTGGGGTGTTACAACTGTGACCCATGCCCTATCGGTAGTCCGGTCTCATTACCCTACCATCGATCTTCAAGCGATAGGGGCTTGATTTGCTAGAGGGATGGGTGTGACGAAGCAGCAGCAGTTGGAGGATGAGGTGGAGGATGCGACGAAGAAGCTGGCCGGCGACGTTGATCTGTTCGGCGAGGTGGACGGAGAGGGCCAAACGCAATGACCTGCTCGGAAAGTATCCTATATAGAACATCTAGAGAGGATAGTTAAATGCGTTAGGGCATAGACAAACATTTATGTATGTGTATAAATGTTGTAAAGTGACATGTGCTTGTTTATGTAGTTTGCCAGCACTTTTGGCAAAAAATCGATGTAGTGTTAACCCTAACACAATTATACGTAGTATAAGTAGTGTCCAAGCAGTTAGTTCGTTACTGAGCTCTTGGCCTTGGCTAGCCTATATTCCATAACGTTGAGCACAGAGCCCATGCACGTGTAGGACAAACAGACATGACTAAGGAACCATAGTCGACCACCCATAATGTAGAGCGCGGAGCCCATAGCATGTGTAGGGAGAGATCGGAGATTGGGTTTTCTCAAAACAACATAGAGCAGAATGTGTGCGGCTCGATGGTTGGCGAAATATCTTAGAGATATTTTAGTATGGAGAAACATGGCAGAGCTTTTATGGAGATCATGTATATTTGTCGGAGTTTGTTAAGGCGTACCTTAGAGCTGGTGACCACAAATGGAGATTAAACCATAGTGGAGAAATAATGGAGACAAATTATGGTGACAAAAACTTCATTCATTATGGAGTGGAGAGTACATATTGGGAGCGTTTCAAGGATAGAAACATATAAGGTGCTCGATGTGCCACGAATTGGGGATATCAATTCTGTCTAGGTCGCATAGCCTATAAGACCCTGGTCGGGTAACCTCTTTGACCATGTAAGGCCCTTCCTAGGGGGAGGAGTGTCGCAGAACCAATCAATTTATAAGAGCACAAGTACAATTGCAGCCCACAAGTGATTGCACTATCATACTTGATCCCATATAAACCTAGTAGTCCATCGAGTACCATGACGGGTCTCGATAAATGATCCACATACAACCAAGATCGTACATGATTCAACATACATGTCACATGTTACATAAAGTTCACAAATACAGTTCAGTCATTAGAGTACGAGATAGAGTTATTACAAACCAAGTTTGATAGATAGTAGCAGAAGAAAATTAAAGTTCGAAAGTAGCATTTGCCAACATAGTTCAAATACAGTGCCAACACATGATCAACATCCACAAAAGAAGATAAGAGGGATTATTAAAGATGCCTGCCTAAGGCTCACTCCTCATCCACGGCAGGATAGAAGTAGTTCTTACAATAGTCATGATAGACGGTACCATCTGCAATAATGGGAATAAAACCCTGAGTACAAGAAGGTACTCAGCTAGACTTACCCATCATAAACCAGAAATAAATTGACTCCAAGGATTATGTAAGGCTTTATAAGTTGAGGTAGCTTGACAACATTTTTGCATAAGAAGTGATTAACTTAGTTATATAGTTGTACTTAGGTCATCAAGTTAATTATAGCTATTCATCTCTAGATTAGCAACTATCCTGTGCCAAATATGTGATATATCATTTTAGGAGCATACAATAGTAACCATAGCTAGTGTAGTAACTGAATGTTTATCCGAACCATCACATTCCATAGTACAATTACTACGATGTTGGGACTAGCCAAGTTTCTCACTATCCGGGAGAGACAACGATTCAAATCGATTTCAACCAGCTGGGAATTTATTCCTAACACAGACCCAGGCATACCCAATCAATGGTCACCTTAGGTCACCTTTGGTACAACTCAAGTCCACATTTCACGGGTTCGCCCAGCGCCGCACAATCAAGGACAACCAACTTCCAGGACGTTCATGCCCGACTTGCCCTTGGGCTCACGTCTAGCTCCCCGCACATCCTTATTACCATCCAGAGTGCACACTCTAATAGAGTGGGGCTCGGCTTGAGTTGAGCTACTTGGCTTCGCTGTCGAAACGAGTTATCCGGCCAGCTAAGTGATAGACTTACGTTCAATCTTGTCAGAAGCGCCAACAACGGTATGGTCCTTAATCGACACAGACGGAATCACATGAGTCAACCTACACATAGACTCTACCTGGCCTCCATTTACATTACCCCATGGTTCTTTTCCACAATTGCAAATATAGCCAACTGTACTTCGGTATTCACTTATATCTCGTAGGTGATAGGAAATCACCTGACTTCTACCGGTCTAAGCATGACTAAGCATATATTCAATCCTAGACCTACACAGGGTTAAAGGTGTATATATCTCGACAAGGTAGTTCCATGCATCAGGTAGTTCCATGCATCAAGTGTTTCCAATCAACTCTTATAACCTAATGCATCAAACATAAAGGACTCAAGTAGTATTTTGTAAAACACTAGGAGACTTAGAATGCTCCGAGGCTTGCCTTTGAGAAAAGAGGTGGGGCGGTGATCAGGGCACTCAAGGAGCTCTTCTGGAGTCTGCTCCTCTTCTCCTGGAGCTGTGGCTTGAGGTGTCTCCTACTGATCCCCTTCCTCTTCTTTGTTGAATTCCAGCAATGTTATCTCCTTGGTCGATCCTATATGCATGATCATGGAATAAGATATTGCGAATGCATGTATGATGACACATATAATATGATAAAACATGATGAATGCATCCTCGTAAGTATTTTCAATAGCATGGTGTTAAAGTAATAACAAGTGCATTCCATTCTACCGAGTACGTGCATATATCTTCTCTATTACTTAAGCAAACACTTCTACAATTTATTTACCGAACTACAAAACAACAGCTACTTGTTTTAACCATAATTGGAGTTATATGCATCAAAATCATATGGTTCTAGACATTATGGAAATCTTATGAAATTGTCTACAACTTTCTTTTAATATTCTTAAGGTCATTCAACAGTTATCTAGGTCAAACAATTCAGTTAATCAAATTTGTCCTGAGAGCAAACAATTAGGACAACAAACTTCTAACAACCAAAACTTTTAAATCCTAAGGCCGATGACCATGAAAATTTAACACATGGTAGATTAGTAAGTTATCTACAACTTTGTTATTAACAAGTTTTACAGAAAAGGCCACTGTCAATATGAAATCATCCACACAACTGAAACTATACAGGCAACCACTTATTTGAATTATAACGCAATAGTTAATTAGTTGCATACCACTAATTGCTTCTAAGCCTTACTATTGACATCAACAGTTCATATGCATCACAATCACCACATAAAACATCATGGTCAACCACAATTTAATTATTTAAATGCCTTTATTAATTTAATTAGATAATTAGGGGAAATAACAAACATATAACAAATGTGCACAATAAATTCTCATAGAATTACAGTAGCTTCCTAGTGCTTACAATAGATTACTGTGAAAATTTCATACCATTTGCATATTATAACATCCTATGCAAAAATCACAAGCTAGCAAGGTCTATTTTAGTGAAAATAGTTAACCCTATAGAAAAGTGTCAAAAATAGACTATATATTTTTCCTAGCTTCATATTAGTGCCATATTACTGTACAAAAATTTGTATAGCAATATGTTACATATTTGTATCCATATAATTTTCCTCAGGAAATGCCATTTATTAATAGATAAATAGAAAGATCATATTTCAATCAAGTTTACTGCAAGTTTAATATTTTTCCTAGCTACAGCATGTCAACACAAGACTAGCAAAATTAGAAACACAATTTTATCACATTCCTAGCTCAAGTTACACATTTTACAAAATTGTAAGCATTCAAAAAGCACTTATCTAGCTATATTTTATTCACCAACAAAAATACTATAAACTATACATCTCATATTTTTATAAAATACTACACTTTATAAGGAACGCAACAAAATTTGGTTCACCAAAAATGGACATCTACAACTCAACTTATGATTTTTCAAAGTTAGTACAAAAATCTGTAAAAGAAATAACTGAAACCCTAACTAGCAGTCGCTGATAGAGGGGACCCATGGGTCAGTGGGGTCCACCTGTCAGTGAGCTGAAGCATGGCCCGGTGGTCGGCCGGCGTTATCTTGCCGACGGCGAGCACTCCGGTGAAACTATCCACACCATCGTGATCTACACACCAACCCGCATCTACTAACATAGGTAGTGGAGGTGCGGACGTACATGAGCCACCTCGTCGCCAGCCATGGCGGCACGGCGGCGCTGCACTATGTTACGTCGGCCGTCTCCTACCACGGCAAGGCCAGGCGAGGAGCACACGAGTTCTGTGGTGACGATGCGACCCTATTGTGACTACCTAAGCTAGGCGAGGTGCTCCGACGAGATCTACCCACGTGCGCGATGGCGCGGCGGTGAGAGCACGATGGAGCTAGTCATCGTGTTCTGCACTGGTGAGGCAACCAATCATAGTAAGTCATGCTACTAGCTAGACTACACCCTCACCAAGCCCTAACATGACAAAAGCGAAGGAACATGTAATAGAGCTAGGCAGTGGCGAGCTCACCATGGAGGCGGCCATGGAAGCCGAGCTCTCCAACGAGGACAGAAACGGCGATTTAGCCCTCACCATAGCTCGTCTGGCACTGCAACCATGTCGAGGAGGTAGAGGGGAGTGCGGTACAACTGTTGGCTAGCTGGATGTGGTAATGGCATGGTGGAGCGGGCGCTAGATGACAGCAGAGTGGTGTGGGTGCTCGGCGGCGCTCGGTGGTGATGCGGCGAGCGCTAGAGAAGGCAGTGGAGAGGGAGAGAGTGAGTGCGTGAGTGCGAACTAAGGCGCGCAGGGTCTCAGATATCGAGTGCTAGCACACTGCAGTGAGGGACCGACGCCGGCCAGCAACGGCCACGCAGCAGCCTTTCTCTGCTCGCGGTTGGCCATGACACGGCACGACGCGACATTCATCAGCTCGCGATGACGAGCCAGACAATGAGTTTTCAAGCCAATCAATCTCCTAAATGGTGGCGAATTAGTGTACAAAGTTAAAACAAGATTTGTAGAGCTATGTACCAGCTACAAATTTGTTTTAGAAATGAAAGTCTAATTCTCAATGGTTAGGGAGTTAGATCATCACAAAGTCTGCTGCATCGACACTGTCAGTTCAATTGACTTAGCAAAATTTCCTAAGTAATGAAAACAGTGAAATGTTGATTCTTGTGAGGAAAATTCAAGCATCTTAGTTGTTGAACTTGCCCTTGACCCAAAAATAAAAGTTGTTGCTCTACTCAAATACTACAACTTTGCTTTAGTGTACACATCCATGTAAAGGCTCTATGACATAGTTCAACCTAAGTCAAACATACCATTTTCAAATGATGACTTACACTACAATTATGACTTAGAGACCAAACTAGCCCTAGTCATGAATACCAAAGTTGTTCGTAGTGACATTCTAAACATGGTTAAGGTATTCCTAAGGTCACACAAGCATTTCATACATTGGTTACACATAATACTTCCTAGGTCAACAAGCATATCATCACTTAGGACCTTAATTAGATAAAGTGATCTTCATGAACAATGTTCCATTAGTCATCCTAATTGTAGCTAAGGTGTTTTAGTGACCAACATCAACCACTTACACTTATTCACACATGATCATAAGCACACACATAAGGAAACATGAAATAACAAGGCATGTTTCACATGTTTTAGTTGTATGTTTCATACATAAAGGCTCATATATGAATGCTTGATGATTATGCTCATGCAATGCAAGTCAAATTATGCAAGCCTAACACCTAGGGTGTTATAGCCTCTCCCCCTTACAGAAATCTCATCCCGAGATTTGCAAGACCTACCATTCTTTGACAAAGGTGGGATAAACCTCACGTAAATAATCCTCTTGTTCCCACATGGCATCTTGTTCACTGTGATTATTCCACACCACCTTATAGAACGTAATGACCTTACTCCGGGTTACTCTTTCCATCTCTTCTAACACTCGAATTGGTTTCTCTTCATAGGTCAAATCCGATTGGAGCTTAATGTTGGTGGGTGCAATGGCTTCCTTAGGTAGACGAAGACATCTCTTCAACTGAGAAACATGGAAGACCTCGAATATGGCACTCATCTCTGGGGAAAGTTGTAACTTGTAAGTGACATTCCCTTTCCATTCAGTAATCTTGTATGGCCCTACATATCTAGGTGCAAGCCTTGTTTTCACTCCAAATCTCTGTACTCCTTTCATGGGTGACACTTTCAAGTATACATAATCTCCCACTTCAAAAGTCAGTGGTCTTCTTCTTTTAGCAGCATAACTCTTTTGTCTTGACTGAGCTGCTTTCATATGTTGTTGGATAATGCGCACTTGCTCTTCAGCTTTAGTGACAAAGTCAATGCCAAAGTATCTTCTTTCACCGGGCTCAATCCAATTCAATGGAGTTCTACATTTTCTACCATACAAGGCTTCAAACGAAGCCATCTTGATGCTTGCTTGATAACTATTGTTGTAGGAGAACTCAGCTAAAGGTAGCCATTTCTCCCATGAACCTTTGGAAGATATAACACAAGCTCTCAACAAATCTTCTAAGATTTGTTTCACTCGCTCAGTCTATCTAGAAGTTTGTGGATGGTATGCTGAGCTTCTGATTAGTTTAGTCCCCAAAGTTTGGTGCAAGTGTTCCTAGAAACAAGCTATAAACTACGGTCCTCGATCTGAGATTATAGTCCTAGATATTCCATGTAGTCTCACAATCTGAGAAATGTACAACTCAGTGTACTTTCCAGCTAGATACCTTATGTTCACCGGTATAAAATGTGCTAACTTGGTGAGATGATCTATAATGACCCATATGGAATCGTGACCTTGTTGTGTCAGCGGAAGGCCTGTAATAAAGTCCATACTTATTTCTTCCCATTTCCATCCTAGAACATGTAATGACTGAAGTAATCCGGCAGATTTCAAATGAACAGCCTTTACTCTACTACAGTTATCACACCTAGTGATATAGGCAGCGATCTCTTTCTTCATCTTGGTCCACCAAAAACGGGTTTTCAAATCTTGACACATCTTGCTTCTACCCAGGTGGATAGACAATTTAGATGAATGAGCTTCATCTAAAATTTGTTTTCTAGGCTCACGGTCTTTTGGTACCACAAGTCGGTCCTCAAACCATAGCACACCTCTTTCATCTAATCTATAATGCTTGGTTTCTTGCTCTTGCATCTTCCTCTTGATGTGAAATATACCTACATCTGTCTTCTGCAGTTCTATGATTTTGCTCTCAAGTGAACAACTGATAGTGATATTATGTAGTACAACTGGATGTAACAAATTAAATCCATCTTCCAACAATGCTTCCAAAGTGTTGCAATGAGATTTCTGACTAAGTGCATCTGCTACAACATTGGCTTTCCCTGGATGGTAGCGCACTTCTAAATTGTAGTCCTTAATCAGCTCTAACCATCTTTGCTGTCTCATGTTTAGCTCAGGTTGGGTAAAGATATATTTAAGACTTTTGAGGTCAGTATATATGTGACATACATTGCCCAACAAATAATGTCTCCATATCTTTAATGCATGAACAACTGCTACAAGTTCTAAATCATGCGTAGGATAATTGACTTCATGTTTTCTCAACTACCGAGAAGCATAGGCAATCACTCTTCCTTCTTGCATGAGCACACACCCCAAACCTATACTCGATGCATCGCAGAACACATCGAAAGGCTTTTCAATGTTGGGTTGTGCTAAAATAGAAGCTGTAGTTAACAGAGTCCTTAGGGTGTGAAAAGCTGCTTCACAGTCTGGTATCCAATTGAACTTCTCATCTTTCTAAAGTAGTCTAGTCATGGGCTTAGCTATCTTTGAGAAATCTAGAATGAAACAATGATAATAACCTACTAACCCTAGAAAAAATTCCGAACTTCATGAACCAAAGTTGGGGCCTTCCAATCCATGACCTCTTGTACTTTAGATGGGTCTACAGAAATTCCCTCTCGATAAGATGTGACCCAAGAAAGGTACTTCGCTCAACCAAAATTCACACTTGCTAAACTTTGCATATAACTTATGTTCCCTCAATCTGGACATAACAATTCTCAGATGCTCTGCATGATCTACCTCATTCTCCGAATAAATCAAGATATCATCGATAAACACAACTATGAACTTGTCGAGCTTAGGCATGAATACCGAATTCATCAAGTACATGAAGTAGGTAGGAGCATTCATCAGTCCAAAAGACATGACCAAATACTCGTACAAGCCATACCTAGTGGAGAAAGCTGTTTTAGGTATATCCTCTAGCCTGATCTTTATCTGATGATAGCCTAACCTCAAGTCAATCTTGGATAACACCTTTGCTTTTGTCAACTGATTGAACAAAATATCGATACGAGGCAAAGGATACTTGTTTTTGATGGTCACAGCATTTAGTGGTCTATAATCCACACACATTCTCAAGGACTTGTCCTTCTTTACAAACAATGCTAGACATCCCCATGGAGATGAACTTGGTTGAATGAGACCTTTTTCCAACAGTTCTTGTAACTGAATTTTAAGTTTAGCTAGCTCATTTGGTGGCATCCTATATGGTCTCCTTGAGATAGGTGCCGTGCCTGGCACTAACTCAATCTTAAATTCCACATCCCTATCAGGTGGTAAACCTGGTAACTAATCTGGGAATACATCAAGAAACTCACAAACCACTGGGATATCACATAGGGTAGTGGCTTGGATAGCACAAGCCAAGTGTTGGAGTTCAAAATTTTGGGAAAGTGGGACTAGGAAAGCATTACCTCCCTTTGGTTCTCTCAACATAATAGTACAAGTGCTAGTGTCAATGAGAACACCATGATCGCTCATCCAACTCATGCCTAATATCACATCTATGGATAATCCAGACAATACTATCAGATCCATAGTATACTCCCTCTCTTGTATAGAGATGAGCACATTTCTAACTATCTTATTTGTAGAGATAGTAGCCCTAGCTAAACTTATACTATAACCACCCTTGCTTACCTCAATTACTTTCTAATCATGTCTAGATGCAAATGATTGGCTCATAAATGAATGAGAAGCTCTAGAATCAAATAAAAACAATGGCGGGATGTTTATTAACAAGAAACATACCAGCAATGATAACCTCTCCTGCGGGCACCTCTTCAACAATGGTGTAGTGCACGTACCTAGGACATGCTTTAGGATTTGCCTATCTCTAATTGCTCTGGTTTTGATTGTTGTTCTTCTTAGGATGGGGCATTCCTTGGCCCAATGACCCACTTGATTACAGTTGAAGCATGGTTGATTGCTCTTGGGTCTTGCTACCACTGGAGCTCTAGATTAGGAAGACTCTAAGGCACCTGCCTCAGCTACCCTCTTGCGGCCCTTTGCTACTGCATGTAGATTATTGTGGTTCTCCTGAGTCAATGAATCACTGATGAACTCATTGTAGGTGGTGCACCTTGAGTTGGCTATAGTTTTCATCAATTTAGTGCCAAGGCCTCCCTTGAAGCTTTCGATCTTCTTTTCTTCAGTGTCAACAAAACCTAGGGCATAATGAGACAGATTGTTGAAAGCATGCATATACTCAGTAAGGGTCTTAGTCCCTTACGTGAGCCGCATGAACTCAGCTGCCTTCATGCGTATCAGCCCTAGGGGAATGTGATGTCCCCTAAAGGCTAACTTGAATTGCTGCCACCTGACCTATGCAATGATAGGTAAAGAGGACAGGAAATGGGTCCACCATATCTCGGTCGGTCTTTACAGCTGATGGGATGCATATTCTGCCTTTTGATGTTCTGTGACCCTTAGTAGATGAAACTTTTTCCCAATAGTGTTGAGCCATTCATCCACCTAGAGCGGTTCTTCGGCCACCTTGAAGATAGGAGGCTTGGTGTCCTAGAAATCCTTGAAAGTGTTGTACTGATTCGGCTCAGGCCCCTGTTGCTTTTGGCGGGCATGGGCCATGTTCTGTGCAATGATGCACAGGGTTTCCTCCATAGTCCTCTGACTTCCCAGAAATTATGCAAAGAACTCATTAGCGGATGGTGGTGGCGGTGATGGTAAGTCACCGTCATTGCCCTCTTGGCTGCTGCCTGCTCTAGCACGAGTGTGAGTCATCTGCAAAGTTGCAACAATAAGTGATTATTAGATGATGTCAAGAGATTGCAGATGAATTGTATAATCATGCCAAACTAAAATTACTAGAGAGAATCTTAAATTCTTACAATAAACAGAGGCATAATAATTCATTCTCGCAACATGACATCACCAATTTGACCACTTATCGGGCTCGCAGCGCGTTAACATACAAGTCATAATTACCAGTAAGACAAAACTAGAATTTCATTAATGTTTAACCCAATGTGAAATAACATGCAAAGTACCAATATTACATGAAAGTCAACTCACAAATACCAAACTTCCACTGCAAGTTCATTACATAAATAGCGAGGATACATCTAGTGCTTCAACTAGTCACTAGGCGACTCTAATCTTCATTATGGTCGCTGTCAAGGTTGGAGATAGGATCATCCTCCTTCTCTGGCCCCCTTCTTCCTCGTCCCAGCCATCATCTTCTACTAACATTTCTAGATCTTTGTCCCCCTCATCAAGGATCGGTGCAGTTGATTGTTCAGATAATGCACCTCATGCTGAAGATCCATCACTACATGCTAGGCCTGTGCAAGCTACTGACGCAAGTCCCTCTCAACATGGTCCTACATGATGCTCACGACATGGGTCCTATCTTGTTCTGCTTCTACTGAAGCGGCACGGTTGTTCGCTAGGTTTCACTGGCGAGTAGCTGTGAACGCCTCAGCATGGGCAGCCTCCAGCTGCTCCCACAATCCTGCTAACATTGCTTGATCATCTGCTCTTGCCTCCTAGGCGGTAGCTCTCTGTTGATCCTCTTGCTCCATTTGGGTGTGGAGATTTCCCAAAGCTGCATAGGCTTGATCAATTTTTTCATCGAGCCTCACTTGCTGCCTTTTTGTGCTTGCGCACATGCTTCTCATGAGCTTATCCATGCAAGTGGTATAGGACTCTTGCCAGAAGTCCCTGGTGTCCTAACGAGTGTAGAACATCTTCATTACTGCAAACATGACACTCATAGCAGGACTAGAACTGTCTACCCGCTCATCCCAATCTCAAATCAACGCATTGTGATTGTGCTGTGCCCATACTGCTGTGGATGGATCCACCTGAGGAAAAACACCAGCGACACTATCGGTAAGTTCATCCCCATGCTACTGATAGATCTAACCTAGTACCTCAAAGGCAACTACTTGGGCAGCTTCCTAAGGAGTTCTCCCTTTAGATTCCACTTTCTATTCCTGCCAGAAGGGTGCTTGATTATGGCCTAGTATGGTTAGCCGCACTTCATACCATGGTTGTCCCTCCAAGTATACTTCATTCTAGTGATAGAGGGGCGGTTCATAATACCCCGCATAGTGCAAAACCCTCCAAAGCAGAGCAGGAGTTCCAAACATCAATAGGAAACTCTCACCTCCAGCCGGTGTTGCCATCTGTACCAACAACATATGCAACTCTCATGAGACAAAGTCATAATGGATAAGAGTTATATAACCGAGTAAGAGATCTATAAGGGGAGGAACAATGCAAGTATTAAATAATGATTTATCATGATGCATGCACGTTCCGTACGTCCTCACAAACTTAGGAAAAATTATTTCTAATGACATACATGGTGGCATATATACGTTCTCTCATATATAGCATAGCTAGTCGGGCTACACGTTTCACTGTTAGCGTACCTACATAAGAGTTTCATTTCAGCCCAACCCCCTAATTAAATATGCAGAATGTAAATCTAGGCTCTAAGTTGTAATCTAAATACTTCCATATATGTATACCCATACATATACTTCCATATCAAAGCTACCCAATGACAATTTATTACCCAAAATTAAATACGCACCATACACACATGCAAGCATGCATACATAGTGGTACCAAAGCTAGCTCTTCCCGACCGCACTCTCACATCTTGTGGTCATGCCACTCCTCAACTTACCTTCTTACCTTGGCGTAGAGGTATTTGATCCATACATTACCACTCAAATGAATGGCATCCAAATAATAGCACGCTGTATGGACAACAAAAGTAAAAACCCCCATGTTAGTACTTAATATAGCCACCTAAGAATCCTTAACGAGGAATAAGGAAAGTGATCACTGGCACACTTTAGATTTCATCTCTAGGTTTCAAATACCTATTTATATAGCTATTAGTTGCTAGAAACTAGTTTTGGAAAACAAAAACCTTTGTTTTAAATACCCATATGGCAATTAATGTTGAATCTTGCTCTGATGCCAACTATCGCAGAACCGACCAATTTATAAGAGCACAAGTACAATGACAGCCCACAAACGGTTGCACTATCATACTTGAGCCCATATAAAGCGACAAAAGCGAAGTAACACGCGATAGAGCTAGGCAACGGTGAGCTTGCCATGGAGGCGACCATGGAAGCCGAGCTCTCCGGCGAGGACGAAAATGATGATTTTGCCCTCACTGTAGCTTGTTTGGCGCTGCAACCACGTCGAGGCGGTAGAGGGGAGTGTGGCATAGCTGTTGGCCAGCTAGAGGTGGTAATGGCATGGTGGAGCAGGCGCTAGGTGACAGCAGAGTGGTGCGGGTGCTCGGCGGTGCTTGGTGGTTATATGGCGAGCATGAGAGAAGCAGTGAAGAGGGAGAGGGTGAGCGCGTGAGTGCGAGCTGAGGCGTGTGGGGTCTCATATATCGAGCGCCAGCGTGCTGCGGTGAGGGCCCAATGTGGGCCAGCGGTGGCCACGCGGTGGCCTGTCTCTGCCAATGGTCGGTCATGACATGATGCGATGCGGCGTTCATCAGCACGCGATGATGAGCCTAACAGCGAGTTTTTAAGCCAATCAATCTCCTAAACGGTGGTGAATTAGTGTATAATGTTAAAACAAGATTTGTAGAGCTATGTACCAGCTACAAATTTGTTTTAGAAATCAAAGTCTAATTCTCAATGGTTAGGGAGTTAGATCATCACAAAGTTGGCTGCGTTGACACTGTCAGTTCAAATGACTTAGCAAAATTTCCTTAGTGCTAAAAACAGTGAAATGTTGATTCTTGTGAGCCAAATTCAAGCATATTAGGAGCTGAACTAGCCTATGACCCAAAAATAAAAGTTGTTGCTCTACTCAAATACTACAACTTTTCTTTAGTGCACACATCCATGCAAAGGCTCTATGACATAGTTCAACCTAAGTCAAACATATGACATTCAAATGATGACTTACACTACAATTATGACTTAAAGACCAAACTATCCCTAGTCATGAATTCCAAAGTTGTTCATAGTGACATTCTAAACATGGTTAAGGTATTCCTAAGGTCTCACAAGCATTTCATACATTGGTTACACATAATACTTCCTAGGTCAACAAGCATATCATCACTTAGGAGCTTAATTCGATAAAGTAATCTTCGTGAACAATGTTCCATTAGTCATCCTAAGTGTAGCTAAGGTATTTTAGTGACCAACATCAACCACTTACACTTATTCACACATGATCATAAGCATACACATAAGGAAACATGAAATAACAAGGCATGTTTCACATGTTTCAGTTGTATGTTTCATATGTAAAAGCTCATATATGAATGCTTGATGATTATGCTCATGCAATGCAAGTCAAATTATGCAAGCCTAACACCTAGGGTGTTACAAGGAGAGCTTGTGCATCCCTTCTATTTTCTATGGAGAATGAGGTCACCGACAACAAATGAACGATCATTTATGTTGCGATTGTAGTATCTTCATAAGCCTTCTAGGTGTTTGGCTATGCGCATGCAAGTGATTAGGTGTTCTTCTTTGGCCTTGTCGACGTCCTCTGTCTGAATAGCTATGGCTTGCTCTTCATTATAATGTTCCACCCTAGGTGCTCGGAAGGCAATGTCCGCTGGAAGTATGACTTCGGAGCCATAGACAAAAAAGTATGGAGACACACCGATGCTACGAATAGCTTGAGTGCACAGTCCCTAGACCATAGCTAGGAGCTCTTTGAGCCATCTACCTAGATGCTTTTCCTCTTTTTGATATAGCCTCTTTTTTAGGGCATCGAGGATCATGCCATTCGCTGTTCGACCTGGCCGTTGGCTCTAGGATGGGCAACAGAGACGTATTTGATGGAGATGCATCGGTCTTCGTAGAAGTCCCAAAAATGATGACCAGTGAATGTAGTTCCAAGGTCGGTGATAATGCTATTCGGGAGACCGAATATGTGGATGATATCTTCGAAGAGCTCAACTGCCTTCTTTGTAGTAGCCGAAACAAGCAGTTTGTATTTGATCCACTTGGAGAACTTGTCAATGGCGAGGTACATGTCTTGGAAACCACCTGGTGCTGGCTTGAAAGGCCCAATCATGTCCAATCCCTAGCATGCCAAAGGCCAAGAAGCTGGGATGGTCTGCAATTCCTGCGCCGGCATGTGTATCTGTTTGGCGAAAAATTGACATCCTTCACAACGTTGGACGAGGTCTTCTGCATCGGCGATGGCCGTGGGCCAATAAAAATCAGCTCGAAAAGCTTTGCTGACCAGGTTTCTTGAGGCTGCATGATTACCACAAGAACCAGAGTGAATTTCAAGAAGTAGTTTCACTCCCTCTTCTTGGGTGATGCATTTTCTGTAGTATGCCTTCCTTGGCACTTTTCCTCATCAAGTTCTCTTCTACTAGCACGTAATGCTTGCTACGATGGATTAGGTGTTCAGTTTTGGTCTTGTTAGCGGGTACATCGGTGCTGGTGAGGTTCTTGATGAGGTCAACGAAGGTACTGCAAGTACTAGCTGCTCGGCGGGGGGATTTCTTGAACTTCCTTCTCTTCCTTAATGGATGGTGTAAAGAAGTCTTGAATGAAAACCCAAGGTAGAATCATGGCATGAGAAGATCCTATCTTAGATAGGTGGCTGACGAGCTGATTTTGATCATGTACCATGTGGTGGTACTCGATACCATAGAACTTCCCCTTGAGTTTCCTGATTTCGACACAATATGCATCCATCTTCTCACTGGAACAGGACCAATCTTTGTTGAGTTGGTTGATGACCAGCGTGGAGTCTTTGTATACCATGAGGCATTTGACACCAAGCTCAACAGCTACACAGAGTCCATGGAGACACGCTTCATATTCGGTGATGTTGTTAGATGCTAGAAAATGAATTCAGAGAACATATCGGAGCTTGTCCTTGGTTGGCGTAATGAATAAAATTCCAGCACCAACACCATTGATGTTGAGGGCATC